>NW_024615679.1:0-5513 GCF_008729295.1 Plectropomus leopardus
CGGTCGAAACGCTGAACCAACCGCAGGCCACATTTTTCCCGCTGTATTTTTAACTGCCATGTGTGTGCGTGTGTGTGTGCGCGTGTGCGTGTGTGCGCGTGTGTGTGTGCGTGCGTGCGTGCGTGCGTGCGTGCGTGTGTGTGTGTGCGTGCGTGTGTGTGTGTGTGCGTGTGTGTGTGTGTGTGTGGCCTCAGCAGAGAGTGACATATATGGGACATGTTCTACTTTCACCATGCGGTCCACGAATAAACACAAACACACAGCTGACATGTCTGTCGGCCTCGGGTGGTGTGCCAGCGTGTGAAGCCGTGGCGGGAAATGTGTCGCTTCCCATCATGCACCGGGGGCACGAGTGTGTAGGCTCGCTCTGCTTTCCGTTTACTCCTTAATGCTCAAAACGCCCACTCACTGACAGACACCTCGAGCACAGAGGGGAGCTTCTCCTCTGCAGCATCTTACTTTGTAACGCTGAAACACGTTTACCAGAGAGTGTGTGTGTGTGTGTGTGTGTGTGTGTGTGTGTGTGTGTGTGCATATAGGACACTAAAAGCTCAGCAGCTTACAAAACAACCACGAGGCTCATTTAGTAGCTTTTCTAATCCATTTTTGTGAAGGTGGAGTTGTAGATTTTCCTTTTTCAGGGCAGTTCGAGGGCTTCTGTCCATGTGGGCGTAATATCTCGTACTCAAGGTTCATTATTTCGCTGAAATCACATTCCTCGCTCTAATTAAGTTGGAAACTAACGACACCTTTAAAAACTGCTCAACTCAGTCTGTCAGTCTGCTAAAATCGAGCGCAGCGATCGAAAGGTCGCAAAATCCGTGGTGGCATCTGTTACCTCAAATACATCCATTATCTCTCCAGTCTGGCAGGATGATCGACCCTCTTGACAGGAGGCCAGGGGCCCATACACGTGTCTAGGATTTAGGACATTTCCGTCAGAAAAAAAATTGCCATCAAACAGTGAAACTAGGCAGCCCTGATGCCTGGAAATTTCGTTCTCACCTTTAATATTTTTCTGCAATTTATGGGACAAATCTTTCCAAGCTACTCAACTTTTTCCCCCGAATGTTTTCCAGAGAAATCAAAGAAATGTTCTCGGGTTTCAGAGGTTAAAATGCGGTTAAAATGCTTGTGAACGCGGCACAGGAAAACTGAATGTGTTCAGCTCATTAACGGATCAGCTGATTGTGGCTGTATTTCTGATTTGGGTCAGACAACATCTGACCAGAAATAACTACAAAAAAATCCTGAGAATCATAAGAAACGTAAGAATTTGCTGCCAGCTTTTCTGTCAGTGAGCACTGAAGAGCAGAACTCAGATATCACTGCTATAGTTTGAGAAATGAACCCAGGTGCGTCACTTAATTTGAGCCTTTTATTTCAGCTTTTTATAGTTGAAGTAATGTTTGTGTGTAGACGAGATTGCGGCCCATAATCCCCCCCTCGTGTTGTGACAAAACGCTGGAGCGCTCTGCATGTCTGAGGAGTCATTAACGCCTCGCTCCTATTTCAAGCTGTCCAAGGACAATCTCCTGCACACTCGTGCGCCCACACATCATTCAGCCTGTGATGATGACAAGAGCGCAGTCTGCGCCGCCGAGGCTCTTCACGGGCTCCACACAACACGCTAATAACCGAGGATTAACTGAAGGAGGAGGAGAGCGAGTCAAATTACGACCCTCGGCGGGCCCCGTTGGCTCTGAGGGATAAAGTGACTCCAGCGGCTCAGAGATGAGACGATGGTCCGTGCAGTAAACCGGTTCTGCTCCCCTGATATCAGCTGGATGATAACGGCTGTGTGCTGCAGGACATGAGTCAGGCATCCAGCTGTACGGACGCAATCTAACACGCCCCACTAACCCGAGGCCAGGGGCCGATCACAGCTGCAAATTTTAGGAAGATTCTGGGATTTTAGGACATTTCTGTGTTTTTAGGATGTTTTTGTGATTTTAGGACATTTCTAAGATTTTAGGACATTTCTGGGATTTTGGGATGTTTCTAGTATGGACACACACACACACACACACACACACACGTACACCTGTTGTTACTGCAGATGACTTGACTAACTTGACTATTAAAGGTTATGTAGAAAAAAAACATATTCCTCACTCCAAGATACTTAAAAAGTTTTTGTTTAGTTTGAAACATTTTCAGCCTCAGTCTGTGCAGGAAAAACAAAAACAGTCCAAGTTTGCACAGTTTGTCTCAGACGTCAGCAGACGTGCTGTGTCGTGTTGCGTTGTGTTGCGTTGCGTCGTATCGTATCGTGTCGTGTCGAGTCTGTGAGACTGCTTCACTTGCAACTGGTCGATTTAAAATAATGTGTGAAAATCAGTGAAGATCAACAAAAAAAACCCAAATCTACACTTTTTGTCCTTCCTGCAGCAAAAAGTGTGTTTTAGTCGTTAACGTCCCTCAGCTCAGACCCATATCACAGCCAGAGGACGTCAGCTATTCAGCACGTCTTTCCATTAATGACGTATACGCGCTGAAGTTATTTTAACTTTATATCTGAGTGACAGTCAGAAAAAAGGCTCCTACCTGTTCTTCTTTCCTGCGGTTTGAGGTGAAGGTCGTAGAAATGGTTTTGTCTTCTGTCCAGCAGCTCTTTGTCTCCCAGACTGACGTGACGTTGTCACAGTTAAAGGCTCTAAAAGAGAAAAGAGAAAATGAGATAAAGATGAATGCAGGTAATTAGAGGCTCTGTGAGGTCAGTGAGCCCTCGCTGACATAAAGCTGTCAGAGGTGGGCGGAGCCTGATTTAGACACTTTTTATACCAGATGATCATTAGAAAGTGTGTTTTCTTCTGACGACGGCACATTTATACTGTCTTATTATCACTCCACCCGATAAGGTGCATATGTCTGAGTTCTTCAAAGAAATAATTTCCCTTGAGATTGTCTGAATGACGCGTGAAAGAAGTGTGAAATTTGTAAAAATGTCCCGGCATTTTTTCCACAAGAGTAAAAAACAAGTCAGAATAAAACCTGAATATGATGTTGTGCACCAGAGGACGCTTTATTCTTTCCCACGCTGCTTTTAAGTTACAACATTTTAGATTTATGTTATATTTACGTTACATCTGCACGTTTCATTTGTATCATAACAATGTTTCTAAAGTAACAAAGCATATGCATGGGTGGGCCCGCTGGGAAAAGGACCGGGGGCCCAAAAGTCTCAGGGGCCTCTCTGTGGGCCTTCACCTGCAAAATGTTACAGAAACTAACACGTATGAACCAGGAAGAGACTCAATTTTTTTTTTATTCTTTTTAGCACTTTCTTAATATTTTTGTTTGTTCTTTTTTTAAATTTTTTTATTAAAAAACATTTTTCCAGGTCATTTTCTTGCAACTTTTTACTAATATATTGTTAATTTTTTGGCCATTTTTTGTAAAGTAGCTAGTCGCCTTCTTCCCATGGTTTTGAAAGAAATCAAGCCAGTTTCCTCAGTTAAGAAAGGGTTAACACACAGAGAACAACATAAATTTTCTCTCCGCTGGTGTTATTT
This sequence comes from Plectropomus leopardus, assembly GCF_008729295.1. Classification (NCBI taxonomy): domain Eukaryota; kingdom Metazoa; phylum Chordata; class Actinopteri; order Perciformes; family Serranidae; genus Plectropomus; species Plectropomus leopardus. The sequence continues at coordinate 3,516 of NW_024615679.1, forward strand.
TACACTCAAACAGTGTCGAGGGTTCAGAGAGAAAAACGCATCACTTCCACTCTGCTTGTTTTATCAGCAGCTGAACAAATTCAGATTGTGAAGCCGTTTCAGAGGAGAACGTGATGGTAAAACCGCTATAAACCGAGCCGGTGTGTTGACTCCCGAAACGCCGCTGATCTGACGCCGGCTGTTGCCTCTGACTCCTCGGTGATGCCGTTAAAACTGTTCAAAAGTGACACCACAGCTGTGTTTTATGTATCTGACGCAGACGTTACCCTCTGATATTCAGGAGTTATGTGCTCGGACACATACATCCTGAATATTAAAGTTGGTTTTATGTTTAAGTGACTCATGGCAACAACGATTAAAAATAAAAAATTAGTCCAGTATTGAGAGCAGCCACGAAAAAAAGACTGCAATAAAACCACTTCCAGTAATTGTAATCTGACACTTTACGTCCACTCAAAGTGTTTTTTTGTCACTATAGGCGTATTTCTGATAACCCTCAAATTGCACAAACTGAAATTGCGAATATAAAATACGCCTAATGGAAACAATTTCGGAAAAAAAAAACTCGAACAAGGCATATTTCGCAAAACTGCAATGAAAACCCTTTTTTTTTTGCTTTTATAGCTCATATAATGTGCAACAGCTGGTGGCAGTAATGTGATTTTATGGATGCAAACCGCCTTTAAACCCAAAGAAGAAAAAAATACAACAAAGTCACATGACGTCCTACAAAACATGACTCAGCATGTGCGGACGGAGGAAGAGGCCGAGATCTTCTTCACTCATACTAGACAAAGAAATCGCGGCGATATTAGATCGGCTTTGATGAGTGGCTGCAATAGAAATAAACCTGCCAATATTTTGAACATCCATCGCCATGGTTACTGTAATGTTATCGCACGAGAGAGGTCGCATTATATCACCCAGTGGAAACGCAGTCATCTTACAACTGTGTTTTAAAGTTTCAAAAATATCGCTTAAGTTTTGCACAAATCTGTAATGGAAACACAGCTACTGACAAAAACGCTTTTAGTGGACGAACGTTGACGGTGCACCGTCGCTCCCGAAGGTTACATGCAGACGGTTTGTCGGCTGTAGCTCTCTTTACTCAATGTTGGACTAATTTAAAAAAACGTTGCTGTTGACCACTCACGGCACGTTTCTACTACATGGTACCTCGACTCTCCTCCTCTTTGGTATCAGGTACTTTCCTGAGGGTCGTTTTCCATTCAAAAATAGTACCACCTCAATGTAGCTGGTCGTCATAGCGACGCAACACAAAACAGCCGTGACATCATCTTCAACGCTACACACACATCGCACTCGCTTGAGACGCTCACCGACCAGCAAGGGGCGTGATCTTTCTGGTCGCCATTTTGGGAAAGAAAAAAAAATGACACAAAACTGCGGCCGCAGCAACAGTTTGGCTATTTAAAAATGGCGGGCATGGGTTTGTGCTGGTCAGGGTATTCTGTGCGTGACGCGCATAGATGACGCAATGACGCAGTGACGTTTCTCTCTGACCAATCAGTGGTCTGCGTAGTTTCCACGTCACCTTTAAGTACCTCGTAGTACCCGCTCTGCTTTTTTTTGGAACCCCAGGAGAGCAGGTACCAAAAAAGGTGGTACCAGATACCAGGTACTTTTTCCCAATGGAAAACCAAAAAAGGTGAGTACAGTAGAGTACAGTAGAGTAGAGTAGAGTAGAGTACAGTAGAGTAGAGTAGAGTAGAGTAGAGTAGAGTAGAGTAGAGTACAGTAGAGTGGAGTACAGTGGAGTACAGTAGAGTAGAGTAGAGTAGAGTACAGTAGAGTAGAGTAGAGTGGAGCTGGTACCATGCAGTGGAAACGCGCCTTTAGACACAGAAACATGGGAATAAAGGGTCCAGGTTGTTAAATAATGTCCCTTTATGTCTTTTCTTTGCGTCCTCGTCCTGCAGAGAGGAGACATTAACACTGTGACGGCTCATCTTTGAGGCTCTGTCTAAATTTAGACCC
>NW_024615680.1:0-1434 GCF_008729295.1 Plectropomus leopardus
TCTTATCCTTTACATCACCCCGTCATAATCCACGAGGATTTTGATGACCCCCGCAAGTATTTTGGTCTGATACGCGTCACTGTGTATCCGCCTCGGGGGCTCTTTTTTCCCGTTTTACCTTATAAAACATCTCGAGGTAAATTAGCGTTTACCCTCTGCCGAACCTGCGCTGAAATCAATTATCAGAGCGGCTCTTGCACTCATGATGAAGAGGCCAGAGCTCTGACGGGGGTCTGGGTGACCGTCGAGTTAAACAAAGCCTTAGAGCTGGGTTACAGGCTGGGTAAAATCACAGAGGTGTGGCATTTTGAGCAGAGTAGCAGCGGCATCTTTGTTGACTACATACACTCCTTTCTAAAAGGTAAGCAGGAAGCTTCAGGATACCCTCCCGACGTACAGAATGATGAGGCAAAGAAAAAACAATACATCGCAGAGTACGAGAAGCGTCAAGGCATTCGGTTAGATCCTGAAAAAATTCAGGTAAACCCTGCCAAGAGGCAGGTGTCTAAGCTGTGTCTTAACAGCTTCTGGGGTAAGTTTGCACAGAGAACCAATCTGGTACAAACCAGTCTCATCAGAACCCCCGATCAGTTTTTCAACTATGCATTTTCGGGTCAGTATGATCTCAGACACGTGTCTTTCTTACCGACGAAAAAAGAGGTTGATGTAGCTCTGATTCAGTGGAGTTATAACGAACACAGCGTCGTACCCTCCGGTAGGTGAAACAACATCTTTATAGCTGCATTTACCACCGCCTACGGACGTTTAAAGTTGTACAATTATTTAGAAAGGTTGCAACAAAACGTATTATATACTGACACAGACAGTCTGATCTATGCATTGAAAGATGGAGAGACCCCTCTGGAGTTGGGTAATTATTTGGGGGATTTGACGGACGAGTTGGGGGGTGACACAATTCAGGAATTTGCAGCGGCGGGTCCCAAAAGTTATGCCTACCAAACCAAAACAGAGAAAAAAGTCGTACACTGTTAACGATTGCTGTATATTTACGGTGAAATTCTACAGCCCACTCCCGTTTCTGTGGAATACAGCAACTTGCTGCAAGGAAAATTGCATTCTGGGAGCCTTGTGTGGACAACCGCGCCGATATTTGAATCCACAGCAGAATGCTGTAATGAATTGCAACGTCACAGCTGCTGAAAGCCGTGTAGCCAATCCAGTCTCAAGGAACGCATTTCCCTCCTCCCCTTTGCTTTGGCGTTCGGTCTCCAACCTGGCTCACCTCCGACAGAGACACTTCCTTGCTCGAATGAAGTTTCAATTCAGGTAAGAACCAGACTAATGTTGACAACAGCCAGCATAAAGGCGAGCCTTATGCTATGTTCATTCGGGAATGTAGGAAGCCGCTAGCCTTATGCTAGTTATTAGCATAAGGCTAGCGCGACTTCCCGCTTTATGCTAACGCTTTTACGC
>NW_024615681.1:0-1266 GCF_008729295.1 Plectropomus leopardus
ATAAAAAACAATAAACAATATAAAGTGAAAAAAAGCTGAAAATACATCAAAGTTCAACAACTGTGAATCACACAGAATAAGCAAGTTTAAAAAGAGTTACAGGCAGGATTTGAAAATGAGGAGAGAGTCGATATATATATTTTGAAAAGTGCATTTTGTGCACAGAGTGTGTGTAACATTAAAGCGGGCCCTCAGGGGTTAAAACAAACATTTACTGTTGGCTCGGACCTCTGCGTCGAGGACGAGTCAACACTAAATGTTTCAGGGTCACAGGGAGGAATATTATAGGAAATAAATTACTGATTAATGACAAAAGGCCCCGGCTGGCACTGGTTTAATTATTAATAATGTTTTTTTATGTAATTATATATCTTTAAAGTAAAATCTTCATGTGAAACGTGTGTGAACTTCACTGTTGAACTGCAGCCTCTGAACTGTGAGACACGCCTGGTCCGTCCTTCAGTCATGCTAATTATTATTCAACTTCTAACGTCTCAGTTTCGGCAGACTCCCAGGGATTAAATGCAGGAATTTTACATGTAACAGAGTATTTTTACAGTGTGGTTTGAGTACTTTTACTTCAGAAAAGGATGTGTGGGAAGTGAGAAAAAAACGCCACACATCCAAAAAAACAAAACGCCGGCTGCTGATTGGCTGTCAGAATTCAAAATGCTTCACACGCCTGTTTGAGTGAAAAACGGCCCGAGGCTGCAGAACATACAAACCTGTTCCCGTGTTTTCACACGCGGCGGCATCGCAGCCGGTTTCAGTGGAGCACGGAGCGGAAATACCAGAGCAGGAGGCCGCAGTATCGACGGCTGTCAGATAAGGCAGGGGTTAACTTTGCCAGGCCAACGACCCCCAGATTATTTATTTTATTTCAGTTTTTAATTGCTCCTGTAGATTTTTGTTGTCTTATTTTTCTTATCATTCATTTCTGTCCTGTCAGTACAAAACATTAATATTAACAGTAATTGGGTTTAAAAAAAAAAAAAAAAAAAGTTTTAGGATTTTTCTCTTTTGTTAATGATTCAATTTTTATTTTTTTAGATAAGAATGAAAAGATTGACATCAAAGGACACATATTTTAATATGCAGTGATTAGTAACATCTAAAAATTGAATTTTAATACATTTAAATTACATGTACATTATAATGGCAAATATTAAAAATCAAACAAAGATCTTCTTAATATATTTCCCTTATTTTGTGAAGAATCAGTCTTTCCTCTGTTATAAACATTTCTTGTCATTTTATTCAACAGTA
>NW_024615682.1:0-1406 GCF_008729295.1 Plectropomus leopardus
GAGTCAAGTCTGGTGTGCTGCTACTTGGTTGGAAACAAAACCTGCAGCCACACCGGCCCCCCTGTGGACCAGTTTGACATGCCTGCTCTAATGTATCCACTATATGTTACAGGAGAGTTTGATGGCCTTCTGCTGGGTGACAGGGCTTACCCATGCCAACCTAGGCTGATGACCCCATACCCTGACCCTGAACCAGGCCCCCAACAGAACTTCAACCGGGCTCACTGCAGGACAAGAGCCCAGGTGGAGATGACCATAGGCCTGCTGAAAGCCCGTTTCCAGTGCCTGCGTCACCTCAGGGTGACCCCTGAGAGGGCCTGTGATATTATTGTGGCATGTGTTGTTCTTCATAATATTGCCACTATTAGAGGAGAGCAACACCCTGCCCTACAAATTGAAGACCCAGATGATGACCCCATCCACCTGCCAGCTATCCAGGACGGCGAAGCAGTCAGAGACACCATATGCCATAATCACTTCAGAGTTTAAGTCACCATCATCACCACCACAGCAGTCAAATAAAGACATGATACAAATTTCATTTGGTCTTCTTTATTTCTTGCTAATAAAAGAGCTAGTTTAGTCAATGTTCCAATAGTTAACATAATTCATCTGTGACCATGCACCCACCTCTAACTTGTGCTCCAGTATTTCAATTTCCAGATCGGCCCTCCTAATCTGGCAGTCCAAGTATTGTATTTCTTTATCTGTTTTCTGGATTTTTTTCTTTTTTACTGGTAACTGGGAACACATAGACAACATTAAATTATACAGTTGCACAGTTCCAATTCCACAGAATGAACCTCTGGTGTTTACTGAACATCCATCTCACTGTGTCCATCTGTGCAGTGGAAGTTGAGAGACCGTCCTGCTGTTGCCCAGCCATGCTCTGTTAAAAAGGATGAGAATGTGCAATACTTCAGTGTAGGCTAAATGTCACACTCTATATTCCACCAGAATGTTAAGAAATGTGAATGGGAAGAGAACTATTAGTAACATACCTCTGTATGCCTTTCTGAATCCCTCTCTGTAAAGGCAGCAGACACAGTTTCATCCTCTTCATCCTAGATGAGTGATATGTTTCAGTATACTTAAACTACCATTTGGCAAAATCTTTGGAGTATTGCCTACTTACAGTTAAAAGGCCTGTTGTGGCGTGAAGGGGCTCCACCAGGCAGATAGCACCATCAGAATCTGTTGGGCCAAAAGAAAAAAAAAAGACATGAAAGAGAAATATATGTATGAATATGCTTTAAAAATATATTTATAGGCATATTATATTATATAAAAGCACTTGCGTCTTGGGGGGTGGCCTCAGAGGATGAGCTCCCTCCAGGGATTCACTCACCCACTGGCCTTCCAAAATTCTGGCTTAGGGCCAGCTCCTCTGCCTCTGTTAGAGGTGG
>NW_024615683.1:0-1007 GCF_008729295.1 Plectropomus leopardus
GTGACAGTGACAGTCAGGAGGTCGAGGAGTCGGCTGGTTGTTCATCTTGGGTTGGACATCAGTAGCTCACTCTTCCTCCCCCCTTCACTTCTCTACTGTCTCTCCACCTCCCTCCCCCATCTACCTCACCCCCCCCCTCCTTCCACCCCCCTTCCATCCACACCATCTCCTTCTACCATCCACCCTTCCTCCCCTCACCTCCCCCTCACCTCCGTCACCCTCTACCCCTCCATGTCCATGTTCTCCCTGTGTCTGTGTGGGTTTTCCTCTGGTACTCAGGTTTCCTCCCACAATCCAAAAATATGCACAATAGGCTAATTGGAAACTCTAAATTGTCCCCAAATAATTTGATCAATCATATTTCTGTATGGGTTTTCTCCTGCCACTCAGGTTTTTCTCCCATAATCCAAAGATTTGAGCTAATTAAGCTAAATAATTTGACACAAATAAACAATCAAATTCAAAGTTTAACGTTTCTGCCTCTCTTATGGTGTGAATGTAATTGTATGATATTATGGTGATTATTAAATTGTAGTGGTGTCTGTTTAATTTACAGTTTTAACACTGAAGGTGATCAATTAAATTATCAATGTTACATGATAAAAAATGGAGCTGGTTCTGTAATAGACTGATTTTCTGCAGTAACCAAATGACTTTCATCACTGATGGGCTCATGATTATTTTTTTTATTAGCATTGTTTAATGGGAATTATTATACAATCTTTTGATTACACACAGTCGGTTGTAAACTGCTTACAGGTCCAGTGTGTAAGATTTAGAGGGATTTCACAAAGAAGATTGCAGATCACAGCCAGCTAAAACTTCTTCTATACTCAAAATTCCCTCAACATTTGCTTTTCAGGTTTTTATCATAAGCTGAATTATCCATCAAGGTCTTTCTTTCCCCAAACAAAACAGACCAGGTAATTAAAACTGGTAAAATCACTGAAAAAAGAAGTTTCAGATGACAAAATAGCGTTTTTCCGACACTGTTCGGCACATCGCAG
>NW_024615684.1:0-1439 GCF_008729295.1 Plectropomus leopardus
TACAACATGTAAGCCAACACAACATTAAAAACACGCAAATGTACAATGTACAAGAGACAACAGTGCAAACAGGCAGTCGCTCAATGATACATACAACATGTAAGCCAACACAACATTAAAAACACGCAAATGTACAATATACAAGAGACAACAGTGCAAAGAGGCAGTCGTAGCAATAATTTATATAAATATAAATAAATAATAGAGAGAGAGCACATCTTACAAAATAGTAGTTCCCCCTAATACAATTATCCTGTGTTCATATCCTGGATGGCATATGGAATAAAAGACTTCCGATAAATGTTACGACTGGTTTTCGGGACATTCTGAGGAGGGAGTTGAAAAGTTAGGCAGGAATAACTTCCTGTGGCACTCTGTGATGCATCTCAGGGGAATGAGTTTTACACTGAATGTTGTTTGATGAGCACCTTATGGTTTGGAGTGGGAGACATTGTCCACGATGACTCTTATCTCATACAGCATCTTCCTCCACAGCGTCATTGGCCCTGCAGATCAGTTTGTTGAGTCTGTGGGTGTTTGCTACCCTCAGCCTGCTGCCTCAGCACACAACAGCAAACAGGACAGCACTGACCCCCACAGGCTCATGAAACATCCTCAGCATTGTCATGCAGATGTTGAGGGACTTCAGCTTCCTCAAAACATAGAGACAGCTCTGGTCTTTCTTGTAGAGGGCTTCAGTCTTCTTAGCTCAGTCCAGGTTATTGTCTGTGAACACTCCCTGTTACCTGTAGTCCTCCACATGTCCACACTGACCCCCTGGATGGAAACAAGGGTTACTCGTGCCTTTGCCCTGGTCAGATCCACAACCATCTTCTCTTTGTCATGCTGAGCTGCAGACAGTTCTGCTCACACCCTGTGACAGAGTTAGCCACTGCAGCCTTGTCCTCAGCCTCATCACCCTCACTGATACATCCCACCATCTCAAAATCATCAGAAAACTTTGGAAGATGGCAGGACTCTGTCTGGTACTTGAAATCTGGGGTGTACAAGCTGAAAAGAGTGCGGCCCTAGTATTACTGACACCTGTGTCCGACACACAGTGTTGTAATGTCATTGGTCACTGTCACATGGAGCCACTGGGATGCTGAGTTTTTGGCACAGGAATAAGGCACATCACTTTCCACAGCACAGATATCCTTGGAAGACTCATATGAAGGATCATATGAAGCGGGTTTCCATTAACCCTCAAATTGTGCAAATTGAAATTGTTAATACAAAATATGCCTAATGGAAACACATCAATTTTGAAAAAACTCCTACTCATCACAAAAAAAGTTTTTACGCTTGCATGAGGTGGTATTTCAGGTGATTCGGAAAAGCCATGTTTTGCAATACTGCAATGGAAATGTAAATGCCCCGTAAAAATAATGGACATAACCAATATGACGTCACTGTTGGTTTTTGGAGTCATGTTTGAA
>NW_024615685.1:0-1000 GCF_008729295.1 Plectropomus leopardus
TTTTTTTACAAATGTCTCGCTTTTTTTGGCCCATTTCTTGTGAAGTTGCTCATCACCGTTTTGCACTGTCCCTCTAATTCTTAAATATTCTACAGCTCAGCGTCTTATATTTCTGTTTTTGAGTTCATATCTCAGTTTTGAAACGTCACCGTCGAGTTCTTGACCTTTGACCCCCGCAGGTCGCCCTGCTCCTCCTCGGTCAGACGGTGAGAACTCATCGAACCTCCCTCCTCAGATCTCTCCTGTTAAACTCCAGAGCCTGATCCCGTCTTCCTCTTCTGCTCTTGTTGTTTTGTGTAGTTTGGCTCCTCCTCTGGGAGGCGTCGCTGCAGCGGAGCTCGAACTCTGCAGACGCGTTTGGGGGTAAAACAGATTAACTTTGATATTGTAATGAGGGGTTTCACCAGGATCTAAAGCAGGTCAGGGCACCGAGGATCAAAGACAAACAGCGCTGTATGCTAAACAGGAATTTGGATCCGGGCGGGGGACGTTACTGTACGCCGCGCTCTGTTTGTGCAGCACCAACTGTCGTCGGGCAGATTTCACAGCCGGGAATACATCAGCGGGAAAAGTTCTCCGTTCTTCACGCGGAGCTCGTAAACACGTTAACGGCATGTTAATGTCGAGCACGGCTGCTTCATTAGAGGCTGCTCTCAGATCAGCTCCTCCAGGCTCTCTGTGCTGCAGGGAAACATGCTAATGTCGCACACTTTGAGTTGCTAGGAAGATTTTTCGGATGTATTCAGGAGGTGTCGAACTGCTCCGGCCTGTGACCCACTTTTCATTTAACAAGCTCCAAACATCATCCGCCCGAAATTACGCCCAGATAATTAACATTAATCTGCTTCAGACCCTCTCCGCGTCTGCATTTGTCTCTCCGTCTCCACAAGCTTCATATTTAGTGAGGACATTTTGGGTTAATGCAGGGACATTTTGCAGGAGATATCTTTGAAAATTTGGGGGTTACAGAGAAAATATACTGGACTTCTGTGGGTTAGAA
>NW_024615686.1:0-1308 GCF_008729295.1 Plectropomus leopardus
CGTGGACCTCCTCTGATGTCCTTCTAATTCTTCTCCTCCTTTCCCCTGTGTTATCCTTCTTATTCTCCTCGTCCTTCCTCCTGTTGTCCATCTTATTGTCCTCCTCCTACCTCCTCTTTTGTCCTCCTTGTCTCTGTTGGCCTTCTTATTCTCTTCATTTCTCCTGTTTTGTCCTTGTCCTTCTACCTCTGTTGTCCTTCTTATTCTCCATCTCCTTCCTCCTCTGTTGTCCTCCTCCTTCATCCTCTGTGTTGTCTTTCTTATTCTCCTCCTCCTTCCTCCTGTGTGGTCCTTCTTGTTCTCCTCCTCCTTCCTCCTCCTCTGTGTTGTCCGTCTTATTGTGCTCCTCCTTCCCCCTTGTTGTTCTTTTTATTCTCATTCTCCTTCCTCCTCTGTTGTACTTATTCTTCTACTATTTCCTCCTCTGTTTTCCTTGTCCTTCCTCCTCTGTGTTGTCCTTCTGATTGTCCTCCTCCTTCCTCCTCTGTGTTGACCTTCTAATTCTCCTACTACTTCCTACTCTGTTGTCCTTGTCCTTCCTCCTCTGTGTTGTCCTTCTGATTGTCCTCCTCCTTCCTCCTCTGTGTGGACCTCCTCTGATGTCCTTCTAATTCTTCTCCTCCTTTCCCCCGTGTTATTCTTCTTATTCTCCTCTTCCTTCCTCCTGTTGTCCATCTTTTGTCCTCCTTGTCTCTGTTGTCCTTATTCTCCTCATTTCTCTTGTTTTGTCCTTGTCCTTCTACTTCTTTTGTCCTTCTTATTCTCCATCTCCTTCCTCCTCTGTTGTTCTCCTCCTTCATCCTCTGTGTTGTCCTTCTTATTCTCCTCCTCCTTCCTCCTCTGTTGTCATTCTTCTCCTCCTCCTTCCTCCTCTTCTGTGTTTTCCTTCATATTCTCCTCCTCCTTCCTCCTGTGTTGTCCTTCTTGTTCTCCTCCTCCTTCCTCCTCCTCTGTGTTGTTCTTCTTGTTCTCCCCCTCTTTCCTCCTCTTTTGTCCACTTTTGCTCTGTTGTCTTGTTATTCTCCTCCTCCTTCCTCCTCTGTGTTGTCCATCTTATTGTGCTCCTCGGTCCCCCCTTGTTGTTCTTTTTATTCTCCTTCTACTTTCTCCTCTGTTGTCCTTATTCTCCTCCTCCTTCCTCCTCTGTTGTCTGTCTTATTCTCTTCCTCCTTCCTCCTCTGTGTTGTCCTTCTCTTTGTTCTCCTCCTTCCTCCTCTGTATTCCTTATTTTCCTCCTCTTTACTCCTCTGTCCTCCTGATAGTCCTACTCCTTCCTCCTCTGTCGTCCGTCTTATTCTCCTCCTCCAT
>NW_024615687.1:0-1325 GCF_008729295.1 Plectropomus leopardus
GTGAGCTGAGAAGGTTTATAGTCCTGTGAGTTCAACACTGCAGGACTATAAACCTTCTCAGCTCACTGGAGGATCAGCTGATCATGCAAAGCCTCCTCTCTATGGAAATGTTTCCTCTGCTCACAACACACTGAAGGCAACGTGGGACACTAAATCAGGAGGAATTCTGCTTGGATTTACAACATCTATGATATTAATGGAAGAGAAGAAAATATTTGTGTTAGAAGTGCAGTCGAGGATTTAAGGATCAGTTTGTGTCTGCTGTGGTTGGTATGATATGTCTGTTTGTCTGCCTTTAATTTACTCACAGGGTTTACTGTAGATAAAACACACATTTAAAGTTTGTTAAATTATTAGTTCACAAATTATTATCATCAAAAATGAATCATTTTCATTCAACCATGTTATAAAACTGATATAAAACTGTGAAAAACAGATTTTGTTACAAGGAGACTGTAATCGTCTTATTGTCAGGTGTAGAAAACTAAACAAAAAATGAAAAAAAAATCATAATTTTGAAATAGTTTCAACACATATCATTAAGAAATGCTTTGTAGATTCAAGCAAGTGTATTTTTTCTGTCTTGTTAAAAACAATCAGAGTTTTTTCAGTGGATAGATGCTTGTTCACAGTGCAGGAGGTTTTTGTACGGCCACTTAATGAGTTTGTATCACTGTGGTACACTTTTGGTGGAGGAACCAAACTCATCGTTGACTGTAAGTACCAGAGATTTTTATTTTTTTGCAACACATAGCAAATATAGCTTTTATCAGGCATTTAATGAGACTTTGATTAAGTTCTTTGTTGTATGTTGTTGATATATTTTATTAATTTCATGAGGTGAGGTTGGTTGTGCAGTTTGATAAGCAACTTTGCAGCAGTTAATATTACTTTTAAACTGCACATAGTTCAATTATAAGAAATGCAAAATAATTTTTTTTCAAACCCATATTTTTTGTTATAATATTGTTTTATGTGTCATATGGTCAAGTAAAAAAATGCTGAAAACTTAAACTGTGCTGTTAGATGTCCTTTTTCCTTTTCTTTAAAGTATGAAATGATGTATTTAGCTAAATTCTGTTTTTAATTATTTTTAGATACCTTTCTTTTTTTCTGCGTAAACATTCGTAAAAGAAACATATGGTGAAGAAAAAGCTGCCAAAAACTCTTTTTAGTTTTTTTTATTTTCTTTTGATTTATTTTACTCTATTTTTATTTTATTTTTAAAAATATCAAATCATTTTTTAACTAAATGCTGTTGTTGATTCCTGTTAAACACAAACATGATTTTATCAGTAAAAGCAGTTAATCTTTGTGTTCACGCT
>NW_024615688.1:0-1432 GCF_008729295.1 Plectropomus leopardus
AGGAGGAGGAGAATGAAAAGGACAACACAGAGGAGGAAGGAGGAGGACAATCAGAAGGACAACACAGAGGAGGAAGGACAAGGACAACAGAGGAGGAAGGAGGAGGAGAATAAGTACAACAGAGGAGGAAGGAGGAGGAGAATAAAGACAACTGAGGAGGACGGAGGATAATAAGAAGACAACAGGAAAGGAGGACAACACAGAGGAGGACGAAGGAGGAGGAGAATGAAAAGTACAACATGGAGGAGGAAGGAGGAGACTAAGAAGGACAACACAGAGGAGGAAGGACAAGGACAACAGGGGAGGAAGGAGGAGGAGAATGAGAAAGACAACACAGAGGAGGAAGGAGGAGGAGAATAAGAAGGACAGCACAGAGGAGGAGGGAGGAGGAGAATGAGAAGGACAACACAATGGAGGGAAGAGGGGGACGACAGAGGAGGAAGGAGCAGGAGAATAAGAAGGTCAACAAAGAGAAGGAAGGAGGAGGACAATCAGAAGGACAACACAGAGGAGGAAGGACAAGGACAACAGAGGAGGAAGGAGGAGGAGAATAAGTACAACTGAGGAGGACAGAAGATAATAGGAAGACAACAGAGGACAACACAGAGGAGGAGGAAGGAGGAGAATAAGGACAACACAGAGGAGGAAGGACAAGGACAACGAAGGAGGAGGAGAATAAGAAAAACAATGGAAGGAGGAGGAGAATAAGAAGGACAACACAGAGGAGTTAGAAGGAGGAGAATAACAAGACACCAGAGGAAAAGAGGACAAAAGAGGAGGAGAACAAGAAGAAAACAGAAAGGAGGACAAAAGAGCAGGACGGAGGAGTTGAATACGAAGACAGCAGACAAAAGGAGGACAACATAGAGGAGGAAGGCATAGGAGAATAAGAAGGACAACATAGAGGAAGAAGGAGGAGGACAACAGAGGAGGAAGGAGATGGAGAATCAGAAGGACAACAGAGGTAGAAGGACAAGGACAAAACAGGAGAAATGAGGAGAATAAGGACAACAGAGACAAGGAGGACAAAAGAGGAGGTAGGAGGAGGACAATAAGATGGAGAACAGGAGGAAGGAAGAGGAGAATAAGAAGGATAACACGGGGGAAAGGAGGAGAAAAATTAGAAGGACATCAGAGGAGGTCAACAGAGAGGAGGAAGGAGGAGGACAATCAGAAGGACAACACAGAGGAGGAGGAAGGAGGAGGAGAAGAAGGACAACACGAGGGGATGAAGCAGGAGAATAAGACGGACGACAGAGGAGGAAGGAGTAGGACAATCAGGAGGACAGAGGAGTAAAGAGGAGAAAAATAAGGAATACAGAGGAGGAAGGAGGAGGACAAAGAGAAGGACAACACAGAGGAGGAGGAAGGAGGAGGAGAATGAAAAGGACAACACAGAGGAGGAAGGAGGAGGAGAATAAGAAAGACAACA
>NW_024615689.1:0-3929 GCF_008729295.1 Plectropomus leopardus
TTATTATTATTATTTTGAAGCTTTTTTAAGTTTTTTGTTTGTTTTTGCTAATTTTCAGGCAATTTTCTCATATTTTTTGGATAATTTTCTCTCAAGTTGCTACATGCAACCATAGCCATGTTTTTGAAAAAAAAAAAAAAGTCACACCAATCTGCTCTGGTTTCAAAGAGTTTAATCTCTTGAATATAGTTATTCACTCCATTAATGAGTGAAATTGTAAATTTTTTTACTTGCTTTATTTTAGCAAAAACAAAACAAGTTGCTAAAACTGAATTTGCTAGATAGTTGTGAAACATCTTAGTGTATGGTATAAATTGAAGACATTCATTTAAAAATGCTATAGAGGTAATTACTGTAGTATCATGCCAGGCATGAGCATGTTGCCATTAAATCTAAATGAAAACACAGTTTGAAATCCAGATGAATTCCAGACCATGAGCAGCGATATAGCATGGATTCCAGCTGACAGCTGTGTGTTGTCTTTTGATTCACTTAGGCCTGAAAATATGCTTAGACCTTTCAATTATTTTTCCTTCATTAATATGGTGCAAAGCTACTGTTGCAGCCAATTTTTTATTGATTAAAGAGCAGCAGGAAAGCGCTGAATGGAAGCGCTGACCCCTCACTCATCTCCCTCTTTATTCCGTTACACTGTAGCTGTCTAACAGTGCAGCATGGTAGAATTAACACTGTCCGTGTTCCTCAGAGACGCTGCCTCAGGCTCTCATTTTTGTCCACGCAGAAAGAATTAGAATATCCTTTGGTGCATTCATTTAAGGCCCAAACATTCCTAATATCCATAACAGCCTCATTATACTGAGAAGGGTTTGATTCCAAAATGGCATGTACTCATTTTGACAAGAAACTGCCACATCCAATATTTAGTGGTTCATAAATAGGACAAGAGTCGATACTCAAGAGTGTTGATAATTTGTAAGTGGAGGTTTTAGGCTGCCTGATTCTTCAAACATGTTCCACCAGGAGAACAAAGGATGCTGGGATGCATCTAGAATTATGAGGTTGGATGCTCTTGAGAGGAAAAAGTAAAAGGATTCATAGGTAATTATGCACAGAAAGGAGTTCTGTAATGTCATGCTGCCATTTCTAATATTGAATTAATGACTTGCGAATTAGAATAAATAGTTTTTTAAAAGAGCTCTATACAATATTCAGAGCTTATCTGAGATTCGGCGGTTGTCTGCACATTCTCTCAACATGGAGAAGGTTGAGGTAGATAACTAGCACACTGTAGACGTCCACTTGCTGGGAAAGATTAGCACATTTGTTGATTCAGAAAATGAATTGATTTGTGGCACATTGTGGCACACTTTTAAATAACAGATCTTGTAATCTTTAGGGGAATGCATCAACTGTTTTCAAGTCAAAAGGCTCAAGTCCAAGTGAAGTCACAAGTCATTTGTTTAAAGTCAAAGTGGAGTTGCAAATCTTGTTCGATTTTGTCAAGTCCAAAGTCATTCATCCAAAGTCCGAAGCCCGAAGTCATCCACATTTCTGGTAACAGCCATTTGATTGCAGTGCAGAGGGATCCACGTACATTAACAAGCACGCACACCATTGCACCACTAAATCTTAGTTGTTTGCTGCTATATTCATGCTTTGATTGACACATGTAGCTCCATTAATGTACTTTTGGTGTGTTTTCCTCTGTCAGTGGAAAAGGTTTCAGTTTTCTCATCCCATCTTTACAGCGTCATGTCTAGAACATTCTGTTCACTCACATCTGCATCCTATTGAGACTTCCTGCTTTCTTTTCCAGTCACGTCCTGATATCTTTATTCATTTTTTTTTCTCTGCTCTCCAGGAGTGCCCTCAGATCCTGCCCTCCACCCAGATCTATATCCCTGCAGGAGTCATGAGACCGATCACCCTGCTGGCTCAGAACCTGCCCCAGCCGCAATCTGGACAGAGGAACTATGAGTGCATTTTCCACATCCAGGGCAACACGCACAGCGTCCCGGCTCTGAGGTTCAACAGCACCAGCATCCAGTGTCAGAAGACTACGGTAAGGCTAAAGGTGGAATCCCCTGCAATGTCTGTTGACTTGATAAATGTGAGTTTTTTGTCTTGGCCTAGGGGGTTGCTATTGACTGATTACCATCTCAGCCAATCCTAATCAAATATCTTACTGCTCCGACAATCCCCAGCTGTTTAATCTGTCAGCAGGAGCTCCATTCAAGGACAGCCACACTGGTTTAACCATTTGTAGGCTTTCCAGCTGGTTATTGTGAGACAGAGAGACCAGCACTAATGGACTGGTGTGGCAAAGACTTGAAACTGAGGTGTATGGCCACAGGGTGTGATTGTCTCAAAGCCACTCTCTCTTCATTCCCACTCTTCATTCCTGCCTCTTAGCCTTCAGTCAAACTGTCACCGCTAATAGGGAGCGACCATTTCAGCAATGTTAATTTCCTCAGCTCCGATCAGGGCATGAGGCAGAGGGGAGGCATTTTAACGACACCAATTATGACTTACTTAACGAGACATGTGATTAACATGCAAGCCGCAGCGCTCGCTCTTGGTGATAGGTCCAATCGCGAGTCCTCGCAGTTAAAAGGCAGCAGGAGCCGGTACTGTGGCTTTGGCAGCTTTGCCGGCCGCCTTTTCTTCAGCCTGTCACACACTTGTCAGGGGCTCTGGGTCATTTGAGCCGGCTGCGGCATTACCGCTGGGCTCGGGGAACACATCGCTGATTTGCAGCCACTTGCTGTTTTTTGAACTCTACCCAGTCATCCACTTTCACCCCTACAAAGGCAAAAGAATGAGCTTCAGCGTTGTGATCCTGGAAGTCGCTCTGCCTCTGATGTTGGATAATGACACGAAAAGTACTTCTGTGGCACCTTATTGAAGTTGATTTACAGATCGTAATGATGGCTCCTACAGTTCTTTTGTGTTTCGGAAAGGTAATTTGTGCATATTTAGTCGTTTGTGTCTCTGTAATTGCCTCGTGCAAGTGAGTGTTCTTTTAGATTTTGACTTTTTGGGTTGTTATTACAGGTTTTTGTCAGATCTGTCCTCAGTGACCTGAGTACTTGAAAGCCTATTGAATAGAGGCTGAGCTGCAAAAAAAACATAATTGCTGTGCATCAAGATGAATATTTGAATAAAGTGGACAAAGTTAAACACAATTCTTTGCTAAAATAATTCTGGCTTTTACTGTTGAATTACCTCATATACTTTGAACATTATGATCCCTGAGTAAGTGTTGACTTTCATCACTGGCATGATAACATCAGTGCTTCTAGAAAAATGGCATGTAGATCAGGAGTCCTTAACATTTTTCAGGTCAAGAACCCCTTAACTTAAAGAGAGATGGAGTAGGGAACCCCTGCTACATACATTGTAAAAAATTGATTTGCATTTGAGTTAATGCTGTGAATATTTTCTGGTCTTCTCTCGTTTTTGCCTCCATGTAGCTGCTAAGTCAGAACAGCTGTAGCATGGCTCCGTGTATTACCCTCACCCTCTGCAATTTGGCCAGTGGTTTCTCAGGTGGAGGGTGTGTCAGGGTCTCTTGCTTGAAAAGTTCAAAAAAACAAACCAAGTCTGTTATTAACACAAGCTTAAATGACTTTCACCTTTTGTTCGGCAACATAAAGTGCGTCAGTAAGTACCCCAATCATGAACTTTATGTTTCTTGAAAAAGGTGGTTGCTAACAAGTGTCTAAATCGGACTACAGAACATCATCATGCCAAACCACCATGTACAGTTTCCATACCCAGTGTTTGATACACTCCAATACATTCATTACTACACCAGTACTACAGCTGAGAGATGCTGATGCTGGAGGACAAAGGCCTTCCTCAGCAAATCTCCAATACACTGGCAAACTGAATGGCGCACACATACACACACATGCTCACACATTCATTTCTTCATTCCCTGGTTCACTTTAAAGGGATAGTTTTTT
>NW_024615690.1:0-2930 GCF_008729295.1 Plectropomus leopardus
AAAACTCAACTGATATATGACTCAGGATGATAATTAAGTAAGTTCTTGGCAGGGAAAATTCAGTGTTCAGTACATAAAAATTCAGGAGAGTTGTCTTAATTAAATAGCAGGTTAACAGTCTGGTGAGAAAGTTGTGTTGTAGTTATGAAACAAAGTGTTCATCATTACTGGGATGTCCCAATTAGTGTGTCCCCTTTGACACAGCCGCTGCTGCAGACAATGAACTCTTTCACTTCACACTGGGAGTAGACACTGCATGTGTGCATGTGTGCGTGTGCGTGTGTGTGTGTGTGTGTGCATGTTTGTGATAGAAGTGGTGTTTTTCAGCTGGGGTTTTTGGGGGTGCGGGTGTATGAATAGTGTGTGTTATGATTGTTTTTGGGATGGAGGTGGACTGTCTGTCAAGATATTTCCCACCAGCAGCTCATTACTTCATCCCTTCATTCAGCCCTTCATCCCCTCCTCTAGTATTTGTTCACACACACACACACACACACACACACACACACACACACACACACACACACACACACAAAGGACCTCCACTTTGACCTGCAACACACTGGTGCCAGGTGTACATATTTTTTGTACTTACAAGTAAAAATACAGCTTTCTAAAATACTCTGTTACAAGTCTTACATTTAAGATCTCACTTAAATAAAAGTATAAATGTATAAAGTATTAAAGTAAAAGTTCTTGCTGTCTTGCTTTCAGGGAGTTTTATTATTTTATATTGCATTTTATCAGAATAGTATTACTGATACTTTAACACACACAGTTTTGAAAGGGTTAAGAGCAGGTCCTTCTTTCTATCAGATAGTGAAGCGTTTGACCTCTTTAGGCCTCAAAAAATATTAAAATGAATCCACATCACTCAGAGCCTGCATGAAGACATAAAGCACCATAAGCCCACAAACTTTGAAAGCCACGTGTATTTACATGAGTCATTAATCTTTCACTTTGTCCGTCACTGTTTCAGCAGGTTCAGAAGGCGACAAGTGAAGCGGGAGTGATGCGTGTGATAAAGATGAAGAAGAGGATGAAGAGACTTGTGTCTCGGGGCAGAGAGAGACAGAGAGAGGTAGCTGGGGGGCAGACAGATGCCCCTGCCCTGCTGGTCATGTTGGCAGTGAAAAAGCTGCCTCCGTGTGACAGACGGGGAAGGCGAACATCCCAACTCTCCTCCAAAATCTGCTCCCTGCTCCCCCTCACACTGTCCTCACTCTGCCCTCCGCTGTCTTCTGTCCCACTGCAGGGTTTAATCCTGCTCCTGCCTGTCTCTCTTTGTCATGAGCTCCTCTCCATCAAACAACTTTCCCAGCATCCTTTTACATCAGTCCTCAGCAGCCACGGCGCCCTCCTCCAGCCGCTGCCTTCTCCTCCCTCCCTCCCGCGGCCTGCTGGGCGCTTAATCTCAGACCTGGAGGCTGTGTCCAGTCCTGGAGGCCGAGGGCGCTGACTCCCATCCCCGCCTGGTGTTCCTACAGCCGGCTGCCAAGCTGTCCTGACCAGCTACCCCCCTCCCTCCTCCTACTCTCCCTCCTACGCTGTCACCCAGCACGACACAGCAGGGTATCGCCACGTCACACAGCAACACACACACACACACACACAAGATACAGACACAAACGATGTGCCGCACACACACTGCAGAGGGCCTAAAGGTCAGAAACAGAGCCTGTTGTTCTGATGCTGTAAATGTTTGATGAGGGAAGTGTTGAGAGCGTGTCGACGGAAGGCCTTCAGCTCCACACCACCAAACTAATCTGAGTCATGCTGAGAAAATGCCGTCCTCGGCTATATATCTTCTTGTTTTTGAAGCGATCGGTGCATCTACATATACTGAGATCAGAGGTTGTCTTTGGATGACTCTTTTGAAGACTTGCTCTGAAATCTACTCTAGATTTGTAAAACAGGAGATGTTGTAACGCGACATTATTCGTCACTATTAAGGTTTTTTATTATTATTCTGGAGAACATACTATACTATGACGTGTTTTCATGATTTTTGGACGACATACTGTACTATGACGTGTTTTCATGATTTTGGCCGACATACGATACTATGACTTTTTTCATGATTTTGGACAACATACTGTACTATGATATTTTTTTTATGATTTTGAACGACATACTTTGGTGTTTTGTCAACATTTTGGATGACAAACTATACAATGACCATTTTTCAAGATTTTGGATGACATACTATACTGTGATGTTTTTTCATGATTTTGGATGAGATACTATACTAGATTTTGGATGTCATAGTACAGCATGTTGACGCAGTTTATAGTATAGCATGTCAAAAAATAGTCCAAAAAAGTCAATACTGAAAGTGTTTTAAAGCCAACGTATAGTTTGTTGAAAATACTATAAATACTATAGCATGCTGAATAATGGTCAAAAAAGTGATCCCTCCAAATCCTACAAAATTCATAGTACAGCATGTTGAGGTAGTTTATAGTATAGCATGTTGTTAGTGTATATTTTTTTATGATTATGTGTCATTTGATTACCTTTTTACAATTATTTTATATCTCTCTATCTACCTTGTGAATTTTTACCTACTTACTGTAAAATCTATAGCCTTGCAAGTTATGTTATGGGTTATAATAGAAATGGAGAATCTTTGTAATTACTTTGAAAAAAAGAAAAAAAGGGGGAAATGTTAGTATGTATTTTTTTTATGATTATGTATCTTTTGAATACCTTTTACAATTATTTTATATCTCTGTATCTTCCTCATGTGAACTTTTAGCTACTTATGGTAAAATCTTTGGTCTTGCAAGTTATGTTGGACATATGGCAATAATTGTAAAGGGATCAGACCTCAAGCCATACCCACTCAGGTCTGGCGCCTCGATGTCTACAACAATATTTTCAGGAGATATCCCTATGAACGTATTTGTGACTTATTGAAGACTGATGGG
>NW_024615691.1:0-1659 GCF_008729295.1 Plectropomus leopardus
TTTTGGCCATCTAGAGTGTGTCATGTATATCAAACTGCAGTAAATGCTCCTAGCTCTAACCTCCTATCAGCATCACCTCGCTATCTTCCTTTCCTCTGCAGTGAACTTGTTCTCAGTGTATGATTTGTGCAGGTTGTACACTGTGAATTCTGGTACAGCATGAAACAAACGGCTGGCAGCGTTTACTGTGAGACGGGCCATTTGGTAGTATTTGGCACTAAGAGCTTCACTGGACTATCACCAGGAGGGTTTCTTTCTTTTTTTTTTTAACATCTTTTAATTTATTCTTTTATGAGATCAAAAAAGATTTTTTGTGAGCCAGATGTGGGCAAGAGGGCATCACATATGAAGCTGCAGACAAACAATGTATTATCATATTACATAAACAGTCTCACAGCCCTAAAAACAGCGAGACAGACAGAGTGAGAGAGAGAGAGATGAGAGAGCAGTGCCACTGCCTGGATGATAACAACTTATGCAAAACAATACGTCCCGCAGGATTCATCTTATACCGAGGCTTTGAACTCGGAGAGAGAAATTAATTTCTAAAGTTTAAAGTTTTTCTGCAGGCGATTCAACTTTAAGGATGAACTTCAGGTTCAGGCAAACAGAGCTGAAGGTTTGAACCCTGAACTCTGCTGACCCCAACATCACTGTCTTAATAATAAGTGGGGAGCTGCTTTAATAATTGACAACCTTACAGGAGTTTTATTTAATTGTCAGCCACTAATAAATAATTTACTCAAGCATATTTACAATTCACTGATTAAGATAAATAATTAAAACAAAATAATATGTAAGGCGTTTTCCTCTGCTGCAGAAACACTTGTTTGTAACCTTTCTTTTACTTATTTATAGTTTTGTACTTGTAGCTTTCTTTTAAACAAATCCATGTTTTTTTGTGACTGTGACTGTAGAGGCCCATTTACACCAAGAAAAGAAAAAAAATGAAAAGGGAGTCATCACAGTATCACATTCTTTCCATGAAAAAAAGACATCTCTATCCCAGTAACTCAAATAATCTGGACTTAGTATCTCATATTTTTACCCATCGTGAGTTTGCTTGTTTTCATCATGTATAATTTTGAATTTGAATATGAATATTAAAATTTGAATAATTTTGAATATTGAATTTTCTGTTTTTACTTCTCATTGTGGAAATTGGCTTTCATATGTATCCATTAGGTTATGTGGCTTATAGGTTTGGCTACCAAATCCCAGTGCCACTATGACACCTGTCTCAACTGATAGCTCCTGGATTGAATCACAACAGTGCGTCATTTGGGGGCCAGACTGTGACGCTGTGATGGTGACGCATTTTAGTGAGACTGCAACAGCTGAAGCAGAGAGTATGAAGTTGATCATAGCAGTGCATTGTATATACAGTTGAGGCTATTTGTCAGTAAATAAATGTTCCAATTTCTCAAGACCCGAGCCAAGTTCCTGCACCATGCCTGCCACCTACAGATTAAATTGAATGGGGCCATGCATGGATATATAAAGAGAAGTGTAGGGAGGATCCCATTCATTCCTAAGCAAGTTTCTAAGTGACATGAAACTAAATATGTTAAAATACTGGATATAAAATTACCTGCATGATTGGCACAGCTTCAACAACACTGCAATTTAAAAAAAAGCTCCCTCTTCTTTAATGTTGTT
>NW_024615692.1:0-4129 GCF_008729295.1 Plectropomus leopardus
AAAATTGTGTTTTTATATTGAGTATCTGCGGATACGGAGTCCCGATCCAATACTTCTACACTACAGTGCACATTAAAATAAATAAAAATGAAAATAAATCAAATGTTTATCTTATGTTTGGCAATATAATGAAATGAACAGCTCTGCAGTGCATTAGCCTTTTAGTTCTTTATTCATTTTGCAAAATAAATTGCAAAATTGAAACACTTCCTTTAATATTTTTGCTACCTTTATAATCAGGTCCTGACTTCACTTTTGTTCTTTGCCCAAAAATGACCACAGCAAAATAGAGTCTCTGCAGATACATAGGCTGCCACACACTTTCAGTGGGGCATTGAGTGGGATTACTTTTGTGTACATGAAATCATTTTTAAGCAGAATATCCTGTTAAGTTTATCTGTTGTCCCACACCAGTTAATCATATTTGGTGCTACAGTCAGTCTTGCTATGAAGATATAGCATAAGCATCTTTGCCTACTCACTTATCTTCCAACTGCTGCTTCTGTTATCCTTCAAACTCCTCCCTGGACATGCTTTTGGACTCATTTTCATCTGCTCCTGTTGTCTTCATCACCTTCTCTGGCAGACTATTCAGCTCATCAGCCAACATTTGATTCACAAGGAACACCATAGCTCAGTTGTAAAAACTGTTATTCAGTCCGCCCCAAAAACGGAGAAGCACTAAGATACAATTTTTTTTAACAATGAAATATTAACAAGAGGCACTTGCTGTATTATGCGTCAAGATGATAAGCCTGTATCAATAACTTGTGGCTGGGCGAAAACTGCTAAAGAGCTTAGCTCATAATTGGAGGCTACAGACACTGGAAAGTCTTTACCTTGTCAACATGATGCAGCAGGATAAACCCTCAGGATGTAGGCCGCCACTGTCTACCTCACTATCCAGCACGTATTACTGACGTAGACATGATAACCACAGATAAAAGCAAGTGCAAATATATCCTGTACTGCAATAATAGTGCACATTTTGGAATTTTATAAAAACAATACGGTGCTGCAAGAAGATGAAAAAACTAAAAGTTTCAACGAGGTGTAATTTTTGACAGCACTGATCTGAGGCCATTGAATACATCAATACACAATTCTAGTCACTATATTACCGATTTGCTCTGTACCGCTATTTTTTTTTAAATTTCTTTGTTGTCTTTTACGGTTGTATATGGCTTGCTGCGCTTTTTTGTCCGTATCTGTAGGTTTTGAGAACATTTGCATAAATATGAACCAGTGTTAATCAGCCCCTATAGTGCTGACAGTTACTCAGAACTCATTGTCAGCATGTCCCTGCAATCAAACAACACACTTTTGACAATTAGAGATGACGTTATCAGTTTTTTTTTTGGTCTCTGATCCCGATTTAATTAATTTATTGTTGAGTATCTGCTGATACCAGTTCAGATCAATACTTATGAGTACACATATGCAGCAGATGTTGGCTGTCATGTGGGAGAGCAGCGCTGCAACATTAGCAGGCTGAGGTGGACAGAATAACATGGAATATGCCCCAACTGGCCGGATAAGATCAAGTCAGTGAATCTCAGAAAGAATTAAAGTTGGCATTCACTTTCCTTTTAGGTCTGTTTTGGTTTCCACAGACTAGAACTTGAGCCTGATAGATGCTCGACGATCAGGTCCCCAGCTAGTTTTTAACTTTATGTGTGATCTAAAAAATTGAACAACATAAGAAAAGGTGTACCAGCAGTACAGGAGAACAGCCAGATTAACCTGCAAATCTCATGATTAGTCCACAATCTGTATACTATTCATTGAGCAAATTAAATACATTTCTAATCTTGTGTTTTTATACATTAATACTCAATGTCCACATTTCAGCAGAAGCTTCATAAAAAAATAAATTGAAAAAATTGAACATCCATAGATGCATTCTTGGACAAACAAATTCTTATTGGAAATGTATATATTTTAAGCTTCCCAGGCTCAGTGGCTGTTTTTCCGAACACAAATTGTTAGGTTCCAAAAATTATTTTTTGTCTTTCACTAAATATTTTGCAGATATAACTGAACTTTTTGGATAATAATTTGATTACAATCAATGATCCTTTGCAGTCACACATAAAGCACAGTTCACACTAGTTAAAGGGTAATTCGTGGATTATTGGCACGTCCTGATGGGACCTCTGTTGCTGGTGGATTTGTGATTTAAGGGGACTCAAGAAGCTCTAAGATACTTAAAATCTCCCTGATCTGCTGTGCTGTCCACTACTGTTGCTATATAGTGTCCCCCTAAGACACAGTATTTTAAGGGACGCTTTGGACTTAACACCTCCGTGACCTAAAACCGCTGTACCTAACACAGAACTAATAAGGCTCTGGACACTCAGCTCATAGGAATTAAGATCACCTAATTACAGAAGATCTGTTTAAATTATTCTCCTATCGTGTGGACTGACTCCAAATAGTGTGGCTTTAAGAAGTGCCACAATCCTGGGTTGTTGTTTGTAGTCTGTTTGTTTTTTTTTATTGTGAGGTGTCTGTTTTTCCCCTTTTTATGTATTTTTTCATGTTTGGTCTTTTTCCTGTTTTATTTTGTAGGTTCACTCCGCATGTGTCATGTCTAGTTTTACTTCCTGTCTCTGTGTGTTTTCCCGCCTAACTGATTGTGTGCCTCACCCTGATTCTTTTCACCTTTCCCTCATTAACCCTGCTGTCACCTGTCCCGCATTATCTCCCTGTTGTCGTTGTGTATTTAGCCTTTGTCACTTTGTCTTTTGTCAGTCCATCTGTGCCGCTCACTACTGCTGCTCCCTGTTGGATTCTCTGTCTGTTTTCCTTGTAGACAGTACAGCTCATCAGGGAGATTTTAAGTATCTTAGAGTTTCTTGAGTCCCCTTATATCACAAATCCACTGGCAACAGAGGTCCCATAAGGACGTGCCAATAATCCACCAAATTATCCTTCCAGTTTGTTTTCAGTAGGGTTGGGCTGGTGTGAACATTTTCAGACCGATTTGATATTAAGCTAAACACTGGACCGGACTGGTTTACTGAATTTTACCACGTTTGCCACTGATTCAGCAGTCAGTCCTGAGTGAGCAAAATGACAGCATGTCCCAAAAGAAAGCGAGTGTCTAGTGTGGACAATGAAGCTCTTTGTCCACAGAAAATCCATTAAATATACACCTCTGACCTTGCGTCTGTCTCATTCTTATTAACTTAAGATTTCAAAACCAGCTTAAGGGATTTTTCTCAAATTTGGCACAAAGTTACACTTGGTTCAAGAATGATTTCTCGAAATTTTAATTTTTAAATAATGTGGTGATTATATACACAAAAGGTCAAAGGTCTGCATCAATGTGACATTATAATATTGGGCAGAAACACTAATGGCCATTATTCAACATCATATCTGAGGGCTAGAAGGGGAAACATTTGGTCAAACCCTGCGACACTAGTCTTAGGTTAAAACTGTGCTGAATATATAGATATTCTGTGCTGCGGGGGGGAAGATGTGTGTGAAGCATACATATTTACACAGACACAGATGTAAACTGTAAACTGTAAACTGGTTCACAGAAGCAAGCAACCGTAAATGGTAATTCAGATTTCTTTGTACATGTTTTATTTTAACCAACTTCCCAGTTTTGTTGCCTGTTTTTGTCTTTTGTCTTTATTTCATCAAAGCTTACTCTTTGGTTTTTACCTGCCTGCCTGGTGTTCTGCAGTTGAATCGTCTTTTGAACTGCGTGGTTTTAGTACTTTATCTGGATATCTTGATGAGAGATTAATAGCAGTTTTCTATGAAGGCAATATCAGTAAAGACATAGGACCTCTGACCTGTTAAGTGTATTAGCCCTCTGCTTTATTGTTTTATGACACTGAAACCTAATGGAAGGTGTAAGGATTGTTTTATTTTATCAACAGTAAAGCAAGTGATGATTGGAGACTGGAAACTGCTTCAGGATGTTTTCTACAATGAGCTATACAGTTATCCTCTTAACCCTAAGTGCTCTCAGAGAAGTAGTTTTGTGATTGGTTTGGTTCAGCCAGTAAAAAGTTTTGTCCCATTTTAACTAAAATGACTCAGACTCATCACACATTTATTGCAATGGATCTAATGTTATGGCTTTTCTCAAGAGAAATGCTTTTGTTGT
>NW_024615693.1:0-3843 GCF_008729295.1 Plectropomus leopardus
ATATTTTTTAAATTTTCCATTTCATTGTTTTATTTATGTATTTATTTATTGTTTAATTCTAATTAATTTATGTCTTTCAGTTGATTTGTAATCTGTTATTATTGATATAATTATCATTGTTATTGTTCATTTTATTTTCTTTGTGGGAGTGTGTGACCATGTGAGGGGATGTATATTTGTAGTATTGATGTGCATTTTTTTTATGTGCAGTTGAAATTTACATAAAAATGTTGTTTAAAAAAAAAACATGTAAAAGCTAAATCCTAATCTATAGGTTCTTAATGTTTGCTTTGAATGACTATGTTACTGCAGTGTTTTATTTTTAAGAAAAGTCTGAATGCACCTGCATGCCTCTACCTGAATTAGACTGGGGTTTACGAGACAATACATTGTGCCAAATGAGCCGTATTCTCATTTCACGCTTGGTCCACACGCCAAGGTTTTGAGAAAAAGCTCAGATTAGTTACCTAACACCAGATCTCACTTTCTTGTTGCAAGTAGACCCTCACTTTTGCAATCTTTGTAACTGCTGCTGCAACTATTACAGGCAATATAAGGAAGAATTGGCTCTGTGCTAGCTGTGCTTTGAAGCCCTTGATAAGTCACTTCATCTATCTGTTCACGCCACGGCAGAGACTATGAGACATGGCAAAACAAGTTGGACCATGTCTAAAAAGTTGTACAACTGTGGCACAAGTCAGGTGTTGTCATGTCTTTTTCCAGCCCATATTTACAGATCTACTGACTCAAACTGTGAGAGCGTGCCTTTGTGTCCATCTGTGAACGAAGTAAGAGAAAGGTGATACTTCCTTCTTTCAAAATGTGCAGTAGCAGATTTAAGGAAGACAAAGTGCAAAAGGTGACAACTGAAATAACCTGCAGGCATGTTATTTTACACAGTGAAAGTGGGTTTGCCTTTTTACACTGACTTCACAGCTTTTCATACAAAAAAAAGCTCAACGCACCAGCACCAGTAGTCTTTTCTCACCCAAGACACACCAACAGCTGCGCCTGTAGAGTATTTTCTGGTGACAAAAGGAGGCACATTTACCAGAAATATCTCTGAGCTCATGGATGAGTCCCCGTGCATGACCAGCCTCAGTGTAGCAAAATTGGCCCAATTTGCTCAAGCAGATTGGCAGAGACCGTGAGACTTCTCAGACAAAAGACGTTGCATCACAACCACAACAGAGTTAGACTTGCCCAACACGCCATCAACTCCGGCTTTCCGGGACATTTCACTTCCACTTTCAAGACCTTTGCAGAGGCTGGGCGGAAAGGAAACAACATATACTTCCACGCTAGGGCGGATTTATACAGAAAACTGATGCAAAGAGGAAACTTTAGTCCACTCAGTGAGCTACTTTCAAATGAAACAACAGTCTGACAGGCTCATCAGTGAGCCTGTGGTAGAGTACAGCTAAGTACTGCACTTAAGTACAAATTTGAGGTATTCTTGATATTCTTTATACAATTCAAAGAGAAATACTGCACTTTTTGTGCTCCTACATTTGGTTCACAACTGTAGTTACTGGCTATTTTGCAGATTGAGATTAATTTATCAATCTATAACGAGAGGATGTAACCTGATGCATTATTATACAGTAAATAAAACTATCTAACAGTGTGTAAAACTGTCATGGCCAGCAACAACATTAAATTTGTGCTTGAATCACAGCGCATCGATAATTATAATTAATATAATTCAATAATATAATAGTAGTACAGTTTCTGATGGTACTTCTGTACTTTTACTCGTGAAAGATATTGAATTCAAGAGTATTTCTACATTATACTGTTGGTATTTTTTTAGTAGTAAAAGTAAATAACATATTAGTACTTCTGTACTTTTACTCACCCAATATTTTGATCATGAGTACTCCTACATTCTACTGTATTTCTTCTCTTTTTTATTTTAAGTAAATAACACAATTATACTACTTTTACTCATGCAAGATTTTGAAATCAGGACTTTTAAAATCATGAGCTATTGTACATTATATCTTACTTAACTAAATGACCTGAAAGTACTTTTACTTAAGCAATATCTTGTATTAGGATTTAGGAGAATTTCCACATTACATTTGCACTGCTGCACTTTTACTCAAACAATAGTTTGAATTTAGGACTTCAGGAGTGTTTTTACATTATAGCATTACTATTTTTACTTAAGAAAATAACCCGATAGTACCTCTTTCACCAATGCCAGATCCACAGTTTGGAAATATGTGATATTTTTCCTTTAAATGTATTGATTGGCATGAAAATGATCAAAGATAAACCAGCCTTTAGCAGCTGTCAGTGTGTGCATTTCCGTTAATGCAGCTTTAATGATGCATCATTCACTGCCTGTAAGCGAGCAGTCTTAATCCGAGCCACACGGTTACTTTATAACTGAGTATATTACCTGGTTTTATAGAGCAAACAAGACAAACACACCTGATAAACCTGCTGTTATGGTGATTTTTGGGTCAAACATGTAACATTGAGTCCAAATGAAGGAAACATGCAGCTAGCAGCTAACGTTACCTTGAGACCGTTGTTCAGGAAAAAAAGGGGAAGTTAACGGGGCATCGATGGTGTAACTTAAAAACACAAACAAATAATTCACTCAGTTTGAATTTTACAACAACTTTACGATACGCGGGTGTGATTTTCGCCGGACGCGTCAATTTATCATTAATTTTGCCTCCGAGGAACAAAAAAATAACAAAACAAAGCCGGCGCTGAATGGCAACCGGTGGACGGGGAAAGCGGTTAGTTTAGGAGGGAGGGGAAATGAAGAGGTAAAGCGCTAGTTTTCAGTGTTTTTACCTTGATGCTCGTAGAGAAAACACTGGAGGCGACGTCTGGACACCACGCTGGAGAGAAAGCAGCGGCTGAAAGGAGAAGAAAAGCGATTTGCTGTTGCTGTTTCCGGGTTAGTTACTGAGCGTCATAGTGGCCGTCAAACCAGAGGGCGGTTCGGTTTGTTCACCTCTGAGCGCGGAGGGGGGGAGTTCTTCACCTTCTTTCGTTCACTGCACGTAACCCCGCCCGCTCAGTGCAGACCCGCTGAATAGTTTTAACATCCGTTTCCACCGGATTACAACTGACCTAGCCTATTAATATGTGTCACCTCATGGTCCCGCCGCGGCCTTAATTAGGTCCTCTAACCTTCAGAAAATGTTTATGTATGACCGGTTTTCCAAGGTTTACTCACTTTACCGAAGTGTCTTTGAGCAAGAAGCTAAAATACACTCAAAAACGCTGTAGGTGGCACGAAAGAGTCTAACTAAGGGACTGTTCGTTACTTGTGAGAGGGGAGTGGTGGTGCAAAATGGGACACACACACAAAAAAACCCATTAAGGATTAAAAGCATTTAATTTTAAAAGGTGTGATGGAGATTTAGGGTCACTTTGAGGGGAAAAAAAATAAGAGTTCAAGAAAAAAAGTTGTAATATGAGAAAAAAGGTTGTAGTTTTATGAAAATAATCTTGTAATATAACTAAAGTAATTTCATGAATAAAAGTCTTAATTTTACAAGAATAATTTTGTAATATTATGAGAATAAAAAAGTCTTAATTTTACAAGAATAATTTTGTAATATTATGAGAATAAAAAAGTCTTAATTTTACAAGAATTAAGTTGTAATATTATTATATTATGGAAATAAACTAAGCAAACTATAAAACAGGCAAGAACACAGGCGTCCTCCTTGGTAACCATTGTCTCCATTTGCCAAGTAGGCTACCATACAAGTTAACTGTCATATTATTACTTTTTCTCAAAATATTACAACTTTTTTCTACTACGAATTTATCCTCGAAATTACGATTTAATTCTCCTGATATTATAACTTT
>NW_024615694.1:0-1191 GCF_008729295.1 Plectropomus leopardus
ACTTTCTATAATTCTCTATTCCTGATATCAGAGCATCTATAACGAACCACAGTTTCCTCCAATCAATTTGGTATTTTGGATTCTGAATCTGATAACAAATTAATTTTCCTACCCCATAAGTCTAATTGTTCAATTATATTCCTTATTTGCAGTGTTGGGAAGGTTACTTTTGAAATGTAATAGGTTACAGATTACTAGTTACCCAGTTCAAAATATAATAAGTTATGTGACCTTTTTAATTACTTCACCAAATGAATGTAACAAATGACATTTGATTACTTTCCAGTTACTAAATGTTTCCATCTGGACAATAAAGTTAAAAGTCTTGAATGCATAAGTGCATAAATGCTGCACTCAGATTTGTCTCAGTGCCTTTGTTGACCTGCATTGTCTGAAAATATGCCAAAAGTAAGCATTCCTGCATGGCAAAAAAACGACAACAAAATGAATGTTTTATTCTACATA
The DNA here is from genome assembly GCF_008729295.1 of Plectropomus leopardus. NCBI lineage: Eukaryota > Metazoa > Chordata > Actinopteri > Perciformes > Serranidae > Plectropomus > Plectropomus leopardus. Next base: position 466 of record NW_024615694.1, read on the forward strand.
TAAATCTTTTCACAAAAAGACTAAATTTATATGCCACCCTTTTGCATTCACCAACACTTTGATAAGTAACTAATTTAATACAATATTTTTTTAAGTAACTGTAATTGATTACAATTATTTATTTTGTAATTAATCTATGTAACTGTTACTATACCAGTTTGTAATTATTTACTTGATGTATCACCCATGTGTTTTTAGACCTGATTTCAACTGTACAAAATCTGAATATCACTTTATTTAATGTGGGGATAAATCAAACTAATCATTTCAAACTTCGTCACAATTTTGAATACTTCTCATGACTCAACTTCCTACCTAAGCATATGTAAGACGTAGTTTGACCAAAATCAGATTAAGCGGTTGCCTGATAACAGAAGTGCCAACTCGCTGCACTTCATTTCCATCCTCAGAATCAGTCAGCTTGAGCTCAGTTGAGGTCTCAAGCAAAGTAAGAGGTGAAATGTGACTAAATTCATTTCTCAAGTACTGTAGGCCTATTTGAGAAATATTTAAAATACTTGTACTTTACTTGAGCATTTCATTTTAAACTACTTTATGCCTCCACTCCACAACATCTCAGAGGTAAATGTTGTACTTTTTATCATCAGCGCTACATTTGCCTGACTGCTTTAGTTACTTACCGAATCATAACTTTTCATACCTTCCCTTTATTTAACCGCATATAAAATGAATGGGGGAAACTGATGTTGCTGAACTGTCGTATGC
>NW_024615695.1:0-1600 GCF_008729295.1 Plectropomus leopardus
CACTAATGCTCGCTGCTAGCTTGGTTAGTGAGGTGCATTTACAGCTATTAACTGTGATAATATATTCTGTTCATTTACAACAAACAGACTTAAAAATATCAAAAACGTTACAACAAAATGTTTATAGATGAGCAAAAAAAATATATGTTACAATAAAGCTTTCATGAACTCAAAAATACACTGATACACTGATATAGTGACAGCTACAGCTGCATGTAGGGATGCATGATGATGGATTTTTTGCTGATATCCGATATGTTTATATTTAACTACTCCTTTGCCAATAACTAATACTAATATCAATATCTCAACTTTTTGTCCCACCTAATTGTAGTGATCATCAAGTCTGTTCTGTAGTGGAACTAAGATCATATTATAAATAAATAAGAGAAATAACTTAACTCAGGGTTGATGTTTTGCACATGTTCATTGTCTCAATAAAAAAATCAGCATGTCATTTTAAAGCCAGTATCTGCCGATACTGATGACACGCTGATATTATCATGCATCCCTAGTCACACCTATACTCTGCTACATCATGGTTATGATACCTAACCAACCATGTCACCGTGATAGTCTTCAAAGGACGGCACTCACCTGTATCTCAAAGCAGCTACTGCTGTAAAATTGGGCATTTTTAAACGGAGGTCTATGGGGATTGGCTGGCTTCTGGAGCCAGCCTCGAGAGGCCATTACAGGAACTGCAGTTTTTGGCTTCCGCATCGGCTGCATTTTTCAGCCGCTTAAGGGTAATGTTACTTAGAACTAAATGAGGAAATTGAAAACGCGGCAACAATAAAATATGAGCTGCGGCAATAAAATGTGGTAGGGCCACTATCCCTTTCGCTTCTCATGGCAATTGCATAATTTAAAGGACAGTGATACTCTTATAATCAACACATCGCACAAAAACTGAATACGTCCTGAATACAAGACTCTCACTCACCTGAGCTTCAGCGCTAGGTGAGTGAGAGCCCTCGTCAGCTTCACTGTCATGCGAGAGGGGGACACGCGCACCGCTTCACGGCTTCACCAACAGACAAGGGAGCAGCCCCACACATTCACCGTTAATTAAGCGAGAAAGAGACACCCTGGAGCGCCCTGAAGCTTCAGCATCAGGTGAGGGAGAGCGCAGTGTGCCTCTGGCAGCTTGACAGCAATTTTGGCACTTTATAGGCCTTGTTTGAAAAATTCAAAAAGTCTAACAGTCATGCAATGGTGGCTTGAGTATTTTTTGAGATTGATGCATAGGCCTTTTTTTGTTTTTGTTTTGTTGTTTTTTTTGCCATAAGGCTTGTTTGTTAATATTTGTATGTATTGTTTTTACATGTTCGAAATAAAGACTCCATTCATTAATTCATAGACAAATTATTACAGACCTACAAACTACTCATTACAACCTGACAAAGCCCTGTGAAACAGAAAGAGAGCATACTATTTCCAATAAATCTAAGATTTAAGACAAACTTATGTATTTATTCCCACAAATATTGAAATGACATTTGTCCTCTGGGAAAAAAAGATTAAAAAAAGAAAGAAATATGCGAATCCCGAAACTGAAAATTGAATACCTACCCAATAAACGAATAATCAAACAGCT
>NW_024615696.1:0-1166 GCF_008729295.1 Plectropomus leopardus
GTGCGTGTGTGTGTGTGTCGTCTCGGTGGCGCCATGTGTCTTTTGGATTGCTAATTTGTGTAAACGGCTGTGCGCTCCTCCCTGCAGCAGCAGCAGCAGCAGCGGTCTGCAGCAACAGCAGCGGTCTGTAGCCTGAGGGGAAGCGGCTCAGCGCGGCGTCATCCTGGCTGCCAGCAGGATGACGCTGCAGGTAGCTGCTGCTGGCCTCACCTTCACTACACTGGCTTCAGATATGAAATATGACAAATGGACACTGGGATGACTTCATGCATAGAACTTTCCTTTACAATGCAGTTGAGTCGTTGCATGCTTTCTCCTCCCCTTAGAGAACTATCTGCAATTTGGGAAACTATTCTATAATCTACGGAACATGCATTTAATATCAAGGTATATTATATCTTCACTTGTAAATGCAGGATAAGGGGAATTATGCTATTTTGTGTGTGCGTTAAGGACTAATGTCTTTCCTATTTTGTATATAAAAATGCTAAAGCATATATTTAAAGCATATGGATGAGCTTATAAAAGTTCACTATTACACTGCTAAAATATTTAACATGTAGACATTTTGATATGTGCCCTAAAAGATGAGCAACTTTCATTGTCCAAACTGCAGAACTATAGTGAGGAGACAGTGTCAGTGTCCCGGCGGGTGACTGAGGTCTGTGTCCTCCTCCCTGAACAGTCTGTGGGACTTTTTGTTAACCTGGTGGACTGACTGCCGCCCCGACCAATGGAATCCAATAATGGCATATGGAATATGGTATTATGGAAATGAAGGACGATGAATGAGAGGATCGGCCGGACCTGAGTCATCAAGTCAGAGAGTAACAAAAAGATTCAAACCGGAACATGGACGATATGGCATAGAAAATAAAAGCATCACGGGAGAGATGCACAATTTAATTTAACAGAACAATTCAAAAATGTGAAAAATGTTAAGTGAAAATACAGGAGGGACTTAAAACAATAGCTTTTATCTGTATTACTTTGTGAAAGACTATAAAGTTGCTTATTATTGTTTTGTTGTTTTGCTAATACTTCCTGTTTTCTCTATCTCTTTGACACTGTCATGATGCGAATTTCTTGGCTGTGGTGCAAATAAATAATTGTATTGTTTTGGCTTGTTTTGTCTTGTCTTCAATATAATATTATTCTGTCATTTT
>NW_024615697.1:0-1340 GCF_008729295.1 Plectropomus leopardus
ATTTTCTTTGAACTTTTTACAAACTTATTGCAATTTTTTGGGTAATTTCTGTTTTTTTTGCTTTTTACCTTTTGTTTTTTAATTTAATTTATTTTTTTAATTATATTTTCTTGTTATTCTTTTTTTCTTTTTGTACCTTTCCCCCTTATTTTTATGTAATTTCCTTGTAACTCTTAACTAGTATTGTGCTAATTTTTGCGTCATTTCTTGTTTTTTGAAAAAAATCAAGGAGGTTTCAAATAGCACAATTTTACTTAAGTTACTTTCAGTTTTTTGGAGTTTTATGTGATTATTTTTGCACTCTAATTCTGACCTGAACATACCTCTGCCCCACAGGAACTCTTTCCTGCCAACAAACGGAGCTGCGAGCATTTTTCTAAATATTTTACCGACGCCGGGCTGAAGGAGCTGTCCGACTTCGCCCGCAACCAGCAATCCATCGGCGCCCGCAAGGAGCTGCAGAAGGAGCTCCAGGAGCAGATGTCCCGCGGTGACCCTCAGAAGGAGGTGAGGCTGATTTGAAGTTAACCCTTTAAAAATGCATTGGTTGCATGATTCAGTTAAAATCGATGTCAAACAGGAACCATAATAGCAAAAACATTCATTCTTTTTGCAGCAGAAAGCAAAGACTTTCGTAATGACATCATCACGCCACGTTATGTGAAGTGCAAAAACATAAAGTGGCACCAGAGGAATGAATGATAAATCTACCGCGTCACCTTTGCACTCTGCTCATGAAAACGATCATATCTTAAAAACTAAATCATGTAAATAGTTGAGAAGACTTAAAGTTTTGGGAAATGTTTCTAAACAGGAAACATTATTGCTGCAGTAAATAACAGTTTACTGGAGGTCTGAACGTTATTGTTCCTTTCTGCCAAACGTCTTCATTATTGACGACCCACTTCCTTTGTCACGTTGCATAATTTTTTGTGTTTGCGACTGACGCATTATCAGTTCAGACGCTAGCTGCTAAACAAAGGCGGCGACACGATGAGTCATGAAGTTGAATACAAATGAGCTGCTCGCTGGTGTTATTAGAGGCCCGAGGGCGCTGAGATTGTCACTGCCTGAACCACGGCTGCATCATTTTAAAGAGACGCAACACTGAGGCTGGTTTGGCTTAAAAAGGAGTTCTTCCCCCAGTTTTAATGTGTTTTTTAAATGTTTTTTCTCTGTTTGGTTCAGATTATCGCCTTCACCAAAGAGGAGATGAAAAAGGCCAACCTCTCCGAGCAGGCCATGATCTGCATCATCTGGACCAGCGTGATGAGCTCCGTGGAGTGGAACAAGAAGGAAGAGCTGGTGACTGAACAAGCCATCAAACACTTGAAGGTATG
>NW_024615698.1:0-1291 GCF_008729295.1 Plectropomus leopardus
AATAAAAAATCTTATACAGGAAAAATACAATACAAATTTAATTGTTATTTAAATTCTAAAAAATCAAATAAATCGAAGCAGGCAAAGAATCCGACCAAACATATGTGCCAAAGATCTTTACAGATTTCTAGAGATAATGCTGACTATACGATTTAAAACAAGTACTTAAAAAAGAGACCCACTCTGATTTCAGAGTTGTTGGGTTTTTTTTATTCACACAGTTAAATACTCTATAATACCAAATAAAAAATAATAACAACAATAACATTAATCATAAAAATAACAAGAAGAAAAAAAGGCAAAAAAGAAGAAAAAGATTTGAATCCAAAGCCTCTTATAAATACACTCACACACACACACAATAGAAAACAAGGAAAAGAGAAATTATCATAATTTTAACAGCAGTGAAAGTCAAAATGAGAAACATGGACACAAAATGATAACTCGGTGCGTCATGTTGTTTTTGGTTTGAGTCATTTACTTCATCAGAAAACACAGTAAAAGGTCAGCATGCTGTGTTTTTTCACTCTTTTTTATTGTCCAATTTCAACATTCACATTATCAATATAACAACCTTTGCTTAAGCCAAATGTGAGCTGTTCCTAAAAAAACACAGAGACACTGTAAATGTTTTTACATCTGTTTTTTACTGCTTTAGAAATCAGTTTTCTTTGTGTCCTGCAGTTCTGATAGATATTATTCTGCTGTTTTCAAATGAAGGTTACAATATTTAAATGTTTCTTTTTCTGACTGCGGTGAATCACGACTTTTGGTGTGTTTGTTTAACTAACTCCTTTTTTATTTGGATTTCTGTTGAGTAAAATGTAAAGTGAACTTTGGATGCTACGTGTTTGGAGCCACATTGGAGCTGCAGACGCTCCACATGAAGGTTTTAATAGATGATGATTTGTTTTTACCTTAAAGTGAACAACCGCTCTAAGACGTGGAGGCAGGTCATTATTTTCATTTCCTCACGTTAACTCAGTTGTTGTTTCGCTTTTGGCCAAAACAAAACGTCACAAGTTAAAAATAATTTCCCAACAATCAAACCCCAATTTCTGTCTCGGGTGCGTTTTTTTTTGTCCACCTACAGGTGACCAAGACACAACATCACACGAGTCCCCATCTTCCCCAAAACATCCACAGAGACGCATCACTGCATGTGCAAACAATCATTTATAATCTCACAAAAAACATACGTTTCATAAGAAACAAACAGTAGAAAAAGGTGTGCCGAAGCCACACCCTTCAGCTGTAGCATTTATTCTGCAAAAGGCAAATTTTTACGAGG
>NW_024615699.1:0-2258 GCF_008729295.1 Plectropomus leopardus
CCCATATCATTTTAGGTAATTTTCTTGTACATTTTTTTTACTTTTTTTTTTTTTTTTGGCTAATTTCTGGATAATTTCTTCCTAAATTTCTCATTGTCTTCTTCCCACGTTTTTGAAAGAAATCAGGGTTCCCATGGTCACAGAAAACCTGCAAAAGTTATTGAAATTGACAAACACATTTTCTGGGCTGAGAAAAATCATGCAGTTAGTAAAAATCAAATCAAATCAATAAATATTTTGGAAAAGTCATGAAACAGCACCCACTGAAACTGCTGAGCAACCAACAGTAAAAGAGATTCTGCAGAAGCACCAACTTTAAAAATGCACAAGATCTTAAATAAGCATCAGCATATTTCGTATCAAAAGATGTAATTCCATTCGTGATAGCTGAGAAGCTTTTGATGATTGTTTTATTGTTTATCACAAAAAAGGTCCGTCCTCTGTGATTTTATGGTGCAACGAATGATTATCTTCACCGTCGACTAATCTGTCGATCCTTTTCTCTTGTAAGTGAGTCTAACTGTCAGAAACTGTCAGAAAATGGTGAAAAATGTTGATCGTTGTTTCCCAAAGCCCGAGATTATGCCCTCAAATGTCTTGTTTTGTCCAAAACCCAAAGATATTCAGTTAACTGTCATCGAGGATTGACCCTTTGATACCTGAGCAATTTGGCTTGACTTCTCTCAAAAACATAGGAACAGGGCAACAAGCAACTAACAAGAAATTGCCCCCAAAAAAGCAAAAAGTTACCTGAAAAAAAGAAAAGTAAAAACACAAAAAACAATAAAATCCCAGACAAAACTCCCAAACACAACAAGAGAATGACCTCAAGATAGTGCTAAAAAAATGTGATTTTTTTCTTTTGTCCCTGTGACATAATTTTGAATATATAATTGAGAGCATTATAAATCTAGATGTATTGTCAAGTTGCTTTATTTCCACTTTTTTTAAGGAAATCAAGCGAATCTTTTCAAGGTTAAGAGGTTTAAATGCTTGTGAAAGGTGTCTGAATGCAGCACAAGAAAATTGATAATGATCTAAGTGTTAAAGGGTTAAGAAACCAGAAAATATTCTCATTTAAGATGTTTTTTTTTTCTAAAAAATAACTCAAACCGATTAAACAGTTGCCAAACTATTTGGCGATTAGCTTGATAGTTGACAAATAATTGATTAATAATTGCAGCTCTGTCTGCAATGTAATAGAATAATTTATTAGCTGAAGTGAATTCAGTATATTTTAGTGAAATTAAAGAGTTTTAAGCATTTTTTAATCACGATCGGGATGATATCATGACAAACTGTGACACGAAATCGTCCCCTGGAACTAAGTATTGAGGTTCAATATCACATAATTGCTTTGAATCTGCTATATTAACAAGTATTTTGCAGAAATTTCCAAACACAAAGAATACAGTTTGTCCTTAAATGCTTTGAAAAACAGGTGGATGTTGCCAAACGGGGTTACAGAAGACAACATCAGCAGCAAAATTAGGACATAAAGGAGACATGAGGCTGCGTGGAAACACAGAAGTGAGTAAAAATAACACGTCAGTCACACAGAGAGGCAGAGGAATCAAAGCAGGTTTTAGGATTTGCTTTATCTGATGCTTTTGAGGATAAGTGGTGACATTTTTTTCCAAACACGTCTTCACGTAGAATTAGAATTTAGAAATGACAACCTTCACACAATGCTGTGAATAAATTTCGGTTTTTGAAGCCCTCTCCTGGTTTCGATGTAAGTCCTCGTATTTTGGGCGACAAATTCACCTTAAAACACAAAAGCGTCTAAACATAAACGCCGCACAATCCCCACGAGTCCCGGCTGACACGCTCAGCCCACGGTCATCACCAACCAGGAAGTGGATTAGGCGTTTTAATTATTGGGAGATTTCGCCATTGTTGTTGTTTATTTTGGGATCATCCCTGGAAAGATAATGCACACTTCAAACTCTGTGTGTGTTTCTAATCTCCTCCTGGATGGAGCCGTTCAGCGAGCGGCTTCACTCTGCCTGTCAAAACCGCCGCCACCGCCACTCGTCTATTTCAGGTCTTGGCTGATTCTGGTGTTTTTCCTTTTTTTTTTGTAACGCGTAACCTCACAGATCCGCCGTTTGTCTCCCTGTCAATGGTGTTGGAAGGGGACTGAGGTGTGTGTGTGTGTGTGTGAGAGAGAGTGTGTGTGGATGAGTGTATTCATACGAGAATGAGTGCTGGGTTTAAAAATGTGTGTGTGACAGGTTTTTAGTGTGTGTGTGTGT
>NW_024615700.1:0-1987 GCF_008729295.1 Plectropomus leopardus
CTCTGTGTCTGTGACTCTGTGACTGTGACTCTGTCTCTGTGACTCTGTGTCTGTGACTCTGTGTCTGTGACTCTGTGACTGTGACTCTGTCTCTGTGACTCTGTGTCTGTGACTGTGACTCTGTGTCTGTGACTGTGTCTGTGACTGTGTCTGTGACTCTGTGTCTGTGACTGTGTCTGTGACTCTGTGTCTGTGACTCTGTCTCTGTGTCTGTGACTCTGTCTCTGTGACTCTGTGTCTGTGACTGTGACTGTGACTGTGTCTGTGACTCTGTGTCTGTGACTGTGACTGTGTCTGTGACTCTGTGTCTGTGACTCTGTGTCTGTGACTCTGTCTCTGTGTCTGTGACTCTGTGACTGACTCTGCGTCTGTGACTCTGTGTCTGTGACTCTGTGTCTGTGACTGTGTCTGTGACTCTGTGTCTGTGACTCTGTGACTCTGACTCTGACTCTGTCTGTGACTCTGTGACTCTGTGACTGTGACTCTGTCTGTGACTCTGTGTCTGTGACTCTGTGTCTGTGACTGTGTGTCTGTGTGTCTGTGACTCTGTGTCTGTGACTGTGTCTGTGACTCTGCGACTGTGACTCTGTGTCTGTGACTCTGTGTCTGTGACTCTGTCTCTGTGACTCTGTGTCTGTGACTCTGTGTCTGTGACTGTGTCTGTGACTCTGTGTCTCTGACTCTGTGTCTGTGACTCTGTGTCTGTGACTGTGTCTGTGTCTGTGACTCTGTCTCTGTGTCTGTGACTCTGTGACTGTGACTCTGTCTCTGTGACTCTGTGTCTATGACTCTGTGTCTGTGACTGTCTGTGACTCTGTCTCTGTGTCTGTGTCTGTGTCTGTGTCTGTGACTGTGACTCTGTGTCTGTGACTCTGTGACTGTGACTCTGTGACTGTGACTCTGTGTCTGTGACTCTGTGACTCTGTGACTGTGTCTGTGACTCTGTCTCTGTGTCTGTGACTCTGTGTCTGTGACTCTGTGTCTGTGACTCTGACTCTGTGTCTGTGTCTGTGTCTGTGTCTGTGACTCTGTGTCTGTGACTCTGTGACTCTGCGACTGTGACTCTGCGTCTGTGACTCTGTCTCTGTGACTCTGTGTCTGTGTCTGTGTCTGTGTCTGTGACTGTGTCTGTGACTCTGTATCTGTGTCTGTGTCTGTGTCTGTGACTGTGACTGTGACTCTGTGTCTGTGACTCTGTGACTGTGACTGTGACTGTGTCTGTGACTCTGTGACTGTGACTCTGTGACTGTGACTCTGTCTGTGACTGTGACTCTGTGACTGTGACTGTGACTCTGTGTCTGTGACTCTGTGACTGTGACTCTGTCTCTGTGACTCTGTGTCTGTGACTCTGTGTCTGTGACTGTGTCTGTGACTGTCTCTGTGTCTGTGACTCTGTGACTGTGACTCTGTCTCTGTGACTCTGTGTCTATGACTCTGTGTCTGTGACTGTCTGTGACTCTGTGTCTGTGTCTGCGTCTGTGACTGTGACTCTGTGTCTGTGACTCTGTGTCTGTGACTCTGCGACTGTGACTCTGCGTCTGTGACTCTGTCTCTGTGACTCTGTGTCTGTGTCTGTGACTCTGTGTCTGTGACTCTGTATCTGTGACTCTGTATCTGTGTCTGTGTCTGTGTCTGTGACTGTGACTCTGTGTCTGTGACTCTGTGTTTCTGTGACTGTGACTGTGTCTGTGACTGTGTCTGTGACTCTGTGCCTGTGACTGTGTCTGTGACTCTGTGTCTGTGACTGTGTCTGTGACTCTGTGACTGTGACTCTGTGACTGTGACTGTGTCTGTGACTGTGACTGTGACTCTGTCTGTGACTGTGACTGTGACTCTGTGACTGTGACTCTGTGACTCTGACTGTGTCTGTGACTCTGTCTGTGACTGTGACTGTGACTCTGTGACTCTGACTGTGTCTGTGACTGTGACTGTGACTCTGTCTGTGACTCTGTCTGTGACTGTGACTGTGACTCTGTGACTGTGACTC
>NW_024615702.1:0-2073 GCF_008729295.1 Plectropomus leopardus
GTGATTAATCATGTTTCAGTAATACCAAAGGTAATATGAAAAAGTATCAGTTGGATATTGGCTCCAATGTTGAACTTAATGTGGGTGAAATCAATCAGATTATGGAGTGGCTGTTCTTCAACAATGATTTTAATCAGTGATTGAATCTTAAGGCTCTGTATCACTTTATTCTGCACATTTCCTGCTTTAAAATAAAGACAGCTTTGCATGTGAAATGTGTTTGCTTCAGACTTTATGCAAAAGAAACTTCACTTTGAGGGTTTCCATCATCTTATACCAATTACTGCTATCAGGCTGACAAATCATTGCTCATATTCATCAAACTACAGCGGCCCTGGTTGTCAAAACATAACATTTCAGAATAACCTATTTCAGAAAACACTACAACATTTCAGAAAACAATTTATTTTTTTGGAAAGCACGACTTGTTAGAAAAAACATTTACAAAAGTAACATTAACATTTAGCATGTTCTCCCCGTGTCCGCGTGGATTCTCTCCGGGGTCTCCGGCTTCCTCCCACAGTCCAAAGACATGCAGCTCAGGTTAATTGGTGACTCTAAATTGCCCTTAGGTGTGACTGTGAGTGTGTATGGTTGTTTGTCTATCTGTGTCGGCCCAGCGATGGTCTGGCGAACTGCCCAGGGTGTAACCCGCCTTCCGCCCAATGACAGCTGGGATTGGCTCCAGCCCCCCACGACCCTTACGAGGACAAGCGGTTACAGAAAATGACTGACTGACTGACTGACATTAACATTTAACAAAACATGACAGCATTTCAAAAAACACAGAGTTAAAAAAATATGTTGTGTTTTATGAAATCTTGTGTTTGTAAAATTTTGTAGAGTTTTCTGAATTGGTTTTTTGTTCATGTTTTGACCCCGAGGGTTACTGTATCCAACTCCTAAAAGTAACATTTGGACCTACAGTAATGAGCGTTGAGTCAGGACCCCTTTAGTCAAGAAAAACACTTCTCAGGAGCTTTTAGATTTAGCTTATTGCAGTTATTAGTATTTGGCGGTATGGCTCTGTTCTGGGGACCCCCTGCCCTTCCACGTGCTTACGTGGAAAGCGCTAAACAGGACAGCACACATTCCTGAGGCAGGGAGAGAAGCAGCAGCAACAAAAAGAAAAGATCAAAACCCCCCACAGAGCAAGCACCAATGACACAACATCATAGATCAAGTCAGAACGGCACACAGGAGGAGGTGGAGAGGAGGAGGGCGCAAAAGTGGCATGCAGAGGGAACAGGGAAGAGCAGGCGGGCTAGAGCAGCTTAAATAAGGTGGCGCAAGTGAGTTAAGTGAATCAGATGCTTAGAGGCAAATCAGCTGGCTGTCAGCTGATGATGCTTACATGATGATCAGCTGATATCAACAGAAGCAGCGCTTGACACCGTGGCCTGCCTGAACTAACGCTATGCTCAAAAAGTCCTCAGATATTTAACTTACAAAATGTAAAAGTAAACATTATCCAGAATCTGTCAGAATCATATAGGCCTGCTGTATATTATATAATTAGAATTAAAGATGCATTCATATGTACATTACTTTAAGGAAGAATTTGTATTATATTGTAGGCTGTTTTTTTGTGTGTGTGTGTGTGTGTGTTTGTGTTAGTGCTCATGGTAACAGAGGAACATGTCTCACTGTGAGGTTCACTTCTGTTTTCATAGTTTTTGGACAACAATGGAGGTCTATGCCACAGAGAAATAAGCTTTGAATGCACAGATAACACTTGTGAGTGTGTTACATTCAGAGCTGCTGGTTTTGGTCTGGTCAAGGAAATTGTCGACAATAATAAAAGTAAAGTAAATGAACAGATTTATACTTTAAATAATGACCTTTCCCCACAGCTTGTAAGAACACCGAAAGGCGTGAAATGTATTTTTCATTGGTCTCTTAAGTACACCAATTAAAAAACAACAAAATGTTTTAAAGGGTGCTAAGAGACTCTGTCTAGCAGCTGAAATGGAGCTGTATCATGTATCTTTACATCATTCATTATTAACAATATCTAAACTACTAAACAAAACACATACACAGCTAAATGTTCAAAATTTCCTTTCAATCCTA
>NW_024615703.1:0-1172 GCF_008729295.1 Plectropomus leopardus
TTTTGACATTTTTGCCATACTATAGCCTTGCATGTTCGGTCATTTTTTCCACATGTCAAAGTTTTGTGTTTTTGGCCGTTTTTGCAACTTTCTATGCAATGGCGTGTCTCAAATTGCTGTTTTATGTGGTTTAATGTGGTTTTCAGCAGTTTTTGGGAAATGAAATATTTTGACATTTTTGCCATACTATAGCCTTGCTTTTTAAATTTTTTTCCCACATATCAAATTTTTGTGTTTTGGCGACTTTTTGAAATTTTCTATGCTACAGCGTGTCTTGGACGGCTATTTTATGTGGTTTAATGTGGTTTTCAGCAGTTTTTGGAAAATGTCATATTTTGACATTTTTGCCATACTATAGCCTTGCATTTTCGGTCATTTTTTGCACATGTCAAAGTTTTGTGTTTTGGGGACTTGTTGCAATTTTCTATGCTGCGGCATGTTTTGGATGGCTATTTCAAATGGTTTAATGTGGTTTTCAGCAGTTTTTGGGACGTGTCATATTTTGACATTTTTGCCATACTATAGCCTTGCATTTTTGGTCATTATTCCCACATGTCACATTTTTGTGTTTTTGACCATTTTTGCAACTTTCTATGCAATGGCGTGACTTTGACGGCTATTTTATGTCACTTAATGTTATTTTTAGCAGTTTTCAGAAGATGCCATATTTTGTTATTTTTGCCATACTATTGCCTTGCATTTTCTGTCATTTTTCCCACATGTCAAAGTTTTTTGTTTTTTGGCCGTTTTTGCAACTTTCTGTGCAACGGTGTGTCTTTTACGGCTATATCATTTCACTCAATGTGGTTTTAAGCAGTTTTCAGAAGATGTCATATTTTGACATTTTTGCCATACTATAGCCTTGCATTTTCGGTCATTTTTCCCACATGTCAAAGTTTTGTGTTTTTGGCCGTTTTTGCAACTTTGTATACAATGGCGTGTCTCGACTTGCTATTTAATGTGGTTTAATGTGGTTTTCAGCAGTTTTTGGAAAATGTCATATTTTGACATTTTTGCCATACTATAGCCTTGCATTTTCGGCCATTTTTCCCACATGTCAAAGTTTTGTGTTTTTGGCCGTTTTTGCAACTTTGTATACAATGGCGTGTCTTGACTTGCTATTTAATGTGGTTTAATGTGGTTTTCAGCAGTTTTCAGAAGATGTCATATTT
>NW_024615705.1:0-1210 GCF_008729295.1 Plectropomus leopardus
TATTTACTGTTGTTTTTGGCTATTTTTGCAAAATCGTTTGCTATGGCGTGTCTCAGCACACTATTTTATGTGGTTTAAAATGGTTTTTAGCCGTTTTTTGAAAATGGCATTTTTGACATTTTTGCCATACTATAGCCTTGCATTTTTGGTGGATTTTTGGACATGCTATTAAATGCTGTTTATAGCTGTTTTTCAACATCCTTTGCTATGGCGTTTTTAGGCACGCTATTTTATGTGGTTTAAAATGGTTTTTAGCAGTTTTTTGAAAATGGCATTTTTGACATTTTTGCCATACTATAGCCTTACATTTTTTGTGGATTTTTGAACATGCTATTAAATGCTGTTTATAGCTGTTTTTGCAACATCCTTTGCTATGGCGTTTTTAGGCACGCTAGTTTATGTGGTTTAAAGTGGTTTTCAGCAGTTTTTTGAAAATGGCAGTTTTTGACATTTTTGCCAAACTATAGCCTTGCATTTTTGGTGGATTTTACGACATGCTATTAAATGCTGTTTATGTTTTTTTTTCTACATTCTTTGCTATGGCGTTTTTAGGCACGCTATTTTATGTAGTTTAAAGTGGTTTTCAGCAGTTTTATGAAAATGGCAGCTTTTGACATTTTTTGCCATACTATAGCCTTGCATTTTTGGTAGATTTTTGGACATGCTATTTAATGTTGTTTATAGCTGTTTTTGCAACATCCTTTGCCATGCCGTTTTTAGGCACGCTATTTTTTGTGGTTTAAAATGGCTTTTAGCAGTTTTTGAAAATGGCATTTTTGACATTTTTGCCATACTATAGGCTTGCATTTTTGGTAGATTTTTGGACATGCTATTAAATGTTGTTTATGGCTGTTTTTACAACATCCTTTGCTATGGCGTGTCTCGGCACGCTATTTTATGTTGTTTAAAAGGGTTTTTAGCATTTTTTTGGTAATGGCATTTTTTGACATTTTTGCCATAGTATAGCCTTGCATTTTTGGTGGATTTTTGGACATGCTATTAAATGCTGTTTATAGCTGTTTTTCAACATCCTTTACTATGGTGTGTCTCGGTACACTATTTCATGTGGTTTAAAATGGTTTGTAGCATTTTTTTGAAAATGGCATCTTTTGACATTTTTGCCATACTATAGCCTTACGTTTTTAGTGTATTTTTGGACATGCTATTTACTGTTGTTTTTGGCTATTTTTGCAAAATCGTTTGCTATGGC
>NW_024615706.1:0-3349 GCF_008729295.1 Plectropomus leopardus
ACATATCTATATGTGTGTGTGTGTGTGTGTGTGTGTGTGTGTGTGTGTGTGTGTGTGTGTTTGAATACATACATTGTGGGAGCTCACATCTGAAAATAAACATTATGGTATGCACTAACTATGTTAGAAATTGTATTCGTTTCTCAAAAAGGGCACAAAACACAATATTGCCAGTTTATCCACTGTAATATCAAGTGTCCCTGGTGTGTGAAATCTCAACGGAATGCGCATGCGCAAAGATGATTGCCAACTACTGTCTTAGTTATCCGACTGTAGTTGTCGCGGTAGTTTTCCTTATTGAGAAAGCAACTGAGGTTTAAGGAATTATGTGTGGATGTTTTTTGAGAAAATCGTTGGATAAAACACCTCGGTGCTGACCAGCCGTTTAACACCAAACCTCTGGTAAAAATAATCAGATTTGACATCGAGTGATTCTCCAGGAAAAAAACTAAACATGCTAACTGCTAACGTTAGCTTGTCAGTTAGGACGCTTTAATTCGCTTCCGGTGTGTTTTACTTCTCGAAGAGGATTGTACTTGGTCAAGTTTTGTCTTTTAGCATCTTAAACATCTTTCTGAGAGGATTACCAAACATGACACAACAGGACAAGGTGGACTTCGTTAGCTCAGCAGAGCTAACATAGCTAACGTTAGCCAAATTTACAGCGCATACAAACGGTAATCGTCACTACGGTCACAGCAGCAGCTTATGGAGGACAGGTAGGTGCCCAGTGGGCTTGTCACCCTTTGTAACCTGTTTACTTTATCTTGCTTTTGGTTTTAAACATGGGAAGAAGGCAATGACCTAAACATACAAAAATCGGTAAAAAGTTACACCCTAACTAACTAACCCTAACCCTGTGAAATACGCCACAAAAAAGTAATGTCGATCCAGGTTTTAAAGGGTAAAACAGCGGGGAAATGTGAAATGGCACACTGATGAATTGAAAAAAATGTTATGTGTTGTAAAACTAGTTGTTGTCTCGCCAATACTGTCAAAATATGAGCATTTATGGAGACAGGACTGTGTGTAAGCATGTTCAGTTCGACATGTGTGGGTATCTCAAAGTGTATACTGTCTCTTGTCTCTAGGTGAATACTGTACATGAAATATTCTACATATTTTTTTCTATTTAAAAATATGTGATCTCTGGCAAGGATTGTTCACTAGAGAGTAATAGAAGTAAGCAGTTATTTTAGTCGATCATGGATGGACAAGAAAACCATAGTTCAGCAGCTGCTACATAAATCACCTATTACCCTAAACCATAGACACAAGCCATGGCATTTTGCTCTATTAGGGCAGCATTTATTATGTGATGGGAATCGTTGATCTAGTTTAGAAGCGGTCCTGAATGTAGCAGTTGTCATTAAAAGAAATTGCCAGAGTTGAGCAGGATACAGTTGGCTGCATGTTGACCATGAAATGTTTATAACCACACGGCCTCAGTGCCTCTCTGCCATGACAAATGCATGTAAATGCCTCATTTACAGCAAACATGAATTTATGAACTGGTGTCTGCTCATTATTCTCTATGTGTCTCTTCTCTCACACATGTATACACATGTACACACACCACACACACGTCTGTCATGGTCAAGGATTATGCGGTTTCCTTCATACTGTATGTTGCAGCACTTGAATATCAATAAGGTCTGAGCTTTCCTATCCCTTTTTTATGTGTGAGCTATATACTCCTAATTAAAAGTAGATAAGACTAAGAGTGTATTATCAGTTTAATGTTTTGTGAGAAAGGTTTAAATGTGATATTTACTGTGGAGGAGATGCCCGTTAATTCAGGTCAGATTTTTATCTTTGTGATCATTCAGGATTGGCACCATAAAACATTTCTTTCCTCCTGTGTGATGAACCCCCTCTCTTTTAGTCATTAATCATGCTCTAATTATTCAGGTGATTTACTTTGAGGGCTAATGACCACAGGGAGAGAAGGACAGGCTCTTGAGTTTATCATAATCTGATGCATTATTTACAGAAACTGTCATACTGATCTGAGACGAGTTAAACACAAGTCAATAAGTAATTAGGCAAGTTAGGGCTTTATTACAGTGAAGTAGAATGCAACAGATAATATTCAATAGTGTACTGTACTGCAAATATTAGGTGTTAGGTATTAGGTATGAATGTTTAACTGAATAGCAGGTGGTGCCTTGTATGGTAACCTCGGGCACCAGTGTATGAATGTGTATATCCGTGGATGAATGTGATAAAGTGGTGTAAAAGCACTTTGAGTGACCTGAAGACTAGGAAGGTGCTATACTAGTGCAAGTCCATCAATTTACCTGTACTCTTAAACATAATTGAGTATTATTATTGCAGTATTGGTACTTTAACTTAAAGGAATTGAAAACTTCCTTCTCACTGTTATATTGTTGTGAACTATATGCTTTTTAAAATGATGTTTGGTAGCCTGCAGAGGCTTCAGTTTTATAGCATGACTGATGATGTGCTTAAATTATAAAAAAGCGAACTGGCTTCCTGTGTTTTGATGATGGGAGTATTCAGGCAGCGTTCTCGAATGCTGACAGGTGGCAGCATTGTGGCAGGAAGAGGGTCGGGCAAATGGGATGCAAAAGACTCCAAGGTGCTGTCTCATTCTTCTTATAAAGCTCATTTGTCAACACTTTGTTGGCTGCTTTGTGCACAATCACACGTCACAGAGCGCTGCAGGATCTTCAGACTCACACTGTGTTGATTGGAGGTTCAGAGTGAAGCGTCTTCTACAGGTACGCTGTTAAGATTAAACTCCAGCTGTTATGATGACATCACTCAGTGGTGAATCACTGGATTCAGGTTGGAGGAAAATTAGCAGGTGCTGCACATCACCTCAGCTTGAGTGCGATTGTGAAAGAAGCAGATTGGCTGCATTCAAAATGTGATGCAAATGTTCTTTGCTGTCAATATGTTCTAATTAACAGACTGTTGGAAAGTGCCAGGGCAGGGAAAAAGTGATTATGAAGACAGATGATGGTTGGTTTCTTTTTCTCACCTAGAGCTACATATGAAATGACTTCAGCAGCTTTCCTACAGCTGCTGAATGAAAATATGTCTGGGAACGTAAAACGAGTACTTGATTGAAATTCTAAGAGATTTCATTGATTGTTTTTTTTTTTTTGCCTTTCTGTGTCTGTGCAGAGCATAACTTGATTTGTTTCAGCTCTGCATTAAAAAAATGACAACAGGAAGATTTTCTTTGGGCGTCCTGGCTTTCTATTCAGCACAATCCCTCTGTATTTTTTTATAACTTGTGAGATAATAGGGTTTTTAACTCAATTTTTCCATCGCCTCGTATTTGCTAGTGTGTGAATGTAACCTCCCACTCACCATTACT
>NW_024615707.1:0-1789 GCF_008729295.1 Plectropomus leopardus
CACACACATACTGACTGACACACACACACACACACACACACACACACTGACTGACACACACACACACACACACACACACACACACACTTCCTGTCAGAGCCATCACATCTCTGTACAAACATTTCAAATGTGGTCAATGATTTTAATCAACTTTATTTTGATATTTAGATCTGGATCAGGGTGACCCGCTTCCTGTTGTGTGTTTGTCCGCTCAGATAAAACCTGTTTCAGATGTTTTCCAGAGTTAAAATTTTTTTTTCATGTCAGTCTCTTAATTCTGTCTGCAGGCTTAAATCATACAACGGGTGTCCATATACTTTTGGCCATTGTGTGTTTTTACCAACTGAATCCTGTTTGTATTTTTTGCTGAATCATGAAAAAGTTTCATTAAAATCTAAAGAAAAGTGAAGTTCAGCAGAAAGATTTTTCATTCAAAGTTTGAAAAACTGAAGCAGGAAAATTGGATTTTAATACAATTTTTAGGACATTTTTCAGATTTTAGGACGCTTTTAGGATTTAAGGACATTTTTAAGATTTAAGGACATTTCAGGGATTTTAGGACATTTCAAGGATTTTAGGACATTTCTAAGATTTTGGACATTAGGGGCGGAGCTACAAAGACCGTCCTGTTAAACGTGTTAAAAAAGCTTTTTCACTTTAAAGAAAAATTAACAGTTTGTTGGACAAATGCAGATGTTTTTTTTCACTATATTTTTTATTTTGTGAGCAAACTGCTCGCACCCGATCTGTCGCACGCGTCACATGATTCACATGACGTCAGCGTGTTCGCTTTTACCACATGGCCAAAAGTATACGGACAGATGAACATTTTTACCTGTCCACATTTTTGTGCAAAATTTTCCACTGTTTTTTTTTTTCACAGTAAATTATTGATCAGTCTGTTATTGATCAGGTTTGTGATGCTGTGTTTGTTTCTTTGTTTCAGGGTCAAAGGTCACCGAGATCTCCTGATGCATCGTGAACCACGGCTGGAGAGATACACTACACACACACACACACACACACACACACACACACACACACACACTCACAGCTGTGATCCTCCCGGCTGTCGACTCAATTAAAGCTTCATAATTTTTTGATTTTGGACGAGCTGGACATTAAAGGAAACATGTCCGTCCGTAGATTTGTTTTTAACCCTTTAACACCTGGATCACCATCAACAACAACATGATGAGCAAGAAATGTCCTGTAAATATCAAAACAATAAAAAACATTTTTAAAATAAAAATAAAAACAACGTTAAAGATGAAAATTAGCTGGGGATAATTATTAAATATTACCAGAAAACTATTGAAAAATGTACAGAGGTACAGAGGTACAGGGGTACAGAGGTACAGGGGTGCAGGGGTACAGAGGTACAGGGGTACAGGGGTACAGGGGTACAGGGGTACAGGGGTACAGGGGTACAGGGATACAGGGGTACAGAGGTTCAGAGGTACAGAGGTACAGAGGTTCAGAGGTACAGAGGTTCAGAGGTTCAGAGGTACAGAGGTACAGGGATACAGAGGTACAGAGGTTCAGAGGTACAGAGGTACAGGGGTACAGAGGTACAGAGGTACAGAGGTACAGGGGTACAGGGGTACAGAGGTACAGAGGTACAGAGGTACAGAGGTTCGGGGGTTCAGAGGTACAGAGGTTCAGAGGTACAGAGGTACAGAGGTTCAGAGGTACAGAGGTACAGAGGTTCAGAGGTACAGAGGTACAGAGGTACAGGGGTTCAGGGGTACAGAGGTACAGAGGTACAGAGGTACAGAGGTACAGAGGT
>NW_024615708.1:0-2172 GCF_008729295.1 Plectropomus leopardus
CCTGCTCTGATGTGGTCCGGTCTGTAACTGGGAGTGCTGGTGGCTGCAGGAGCTGATCTCAGTGTCACTGCTGCAGACGAGTGCAGCTCTGACAGCTGTTCCTGATACAGTCACACACTGCTAAAGATGTGATACACATGAATTCATGTGAATATGTTTTGTGAAATTACTGCAGCCTTCAGTGTAAAAGACAAGTTTGCAGTTTAACCCCAAAAGGGAAATTCAGTTTACTATATTAACAGAAGGGAAATTCAGTTTGATTATTTTTTACTGCTAAAATCAAAAGCAAAACTTGTTTTGAGTAATTTCTTTGTCATTTGTAGTTTGTTTTAAAGAATGAAAAAATTATTAATAATCATAATCCGGGTTTTATTTTTAGGCCATATCACCCAGCCGTGTGTCATACGAAATACACTTTTGTATGGCCAACATTGCAGCATAAATTATGTATATAAACTGTAAATAAAATTGCACCCAATATGGAACTTTGTGGGACACCATCTATTCAAAGAGCTAAAAAACACACCAACAGCTTGGACACTTTGCGTTCAACCGCTAAACATTTCGTAGGACAGCCCTGCATTAACCAGCCTCTGCAACCAAACAAGAGTGAGAGTTTTCCAAGGGTCTAAAAATATAGCAGCATTTGTCCAATGAAATGCTGGCCGACAAAGTCCATTTGAGCTCAAAACCGTGTGGTTCATCAGCTCCACAACAACTTCACCACGACATAGCAGCATGTGCCCACACGAAGCGCTCTCAACCGAACCTGCTCATACGCCTGCGTATAGTCACAACCTAACAGCTTAACCAAGCACTCTGATTGGTTCACAGTCTATTCGTATTGTCCAATACCTTGACAGCATTTGGCCTCTTTTTATGGGAATATCCATCTGAATTCAGTTAAAGTTCTTCTGAGCTTTATCGGCAAGATAAGAGAACATATTCCTGCGACTGATGAAGACTTTGAAACATGATGTGAATCAGATCTGACCATAAATGAATTAAAAAAAGCTCTTCTCCCGGTGAAAACGGAAAAATCTCAGTTGAATTTTTACATTCGTTTCTGGGAACTCATTCAAAAGCCCAAAAAATGCATCAATCAGAGAGAGATGAACACAACTAGAAAACAAGCTGCCACATAACAAATGGTTACTATGCAACAGAAGAAGAAGAAGAAGAAGAAGAAGAAGAAGAAGAAGAAGAAGAAGAAGAAGGAGAAGGAGGAGAAGGAGGAGAAGGAGGAGAAGGAGAAGGAGAAGGAGAAGAAGAGCCCACTCCTACAGCTCCGACTGGACAAACGGCGACGCTTCGCTGAAAACTCACAAGCTGATCTTACTCAAGAAACTCTTTACCTTGATGAAAGTAAATGCAACTGTTAATCTTAATTTAGTTTACCTAAAGTTCGGCTGTATTTACTTTAATTTTGAGAAGTTGTTGCAACTTAAAAAAATGCGAGTGAATGAACTTGTTCTTTCTTAGTGATCGCAACTTTTAACAGTTTTTAAATCAACCAAATAAGTTTGACTTAACTGACCAGATTTTTGTATTTTGTGTCACGACAAAAAGGGATTTGAGTGTGGAGGAGTTCGGATATCTGCACATTTTCTATTTTGTTAATATGTTTTAAAATATACTAATGTGACTGATGGTTTCAAACTAGCAGAATACGGATAAATATCCAGAGGCGTGTCGAGGATCTGCAGACTTCGAGGGCTTAGCCCGGACATCTGTAAGAAAATAACATTTTTTGGTGATTCTCTTTTTTTTGTACAGTGTAAGTCCGACTAACTTGGTTTTACGATTGCAGTTTTCACAGTATGATAAACATCTCAGAAAATACTGTGGTTGTTACAGTATCACGGTATCACATTATTATCAGTCAGAATGACTGTTAAAGGAATAAAAAAAAACGGATAGTTTTTGATTGAGCAAATGTTTTATCACTATAATTCAGACTTGAATCATTTTTTTTAAAAAAAAAAGTAAATATGTGCGAAAAGTCTCCCTTTTGAAAATAACTAAAGGTGCGTATATTGTAGATATGCATTTGTACACAGCGTGATAATTGTCAACAACAGCTGTAATTTTCAGTGAACCTGATATTTAGAAATAAAGCGGACATAATTTAAGACTGATAGTTATATCTACTTCCATTTTTCAAGGCAATGG
>NW_024615709.1:0-7884 GCF_008729295.1 Plectropomus leopardus
TGTTTTGTTTTTACAGGAATAAAAACACTACTGTTTTACACTTTCTGCTTTGTTTTGCACCAGTAAAAAAATACTGCTGTTTTTTTCACAAAAAACTACTCTCATTGTTTTATTTATCTATCTATCTATCTATCTATCTATCTATCTATCTGTTTCTGTATCAATCTATCAATAAAAACACTACCGTTTTACACTTTGGGTTTTTTTGTTTGTTTGTTTGTTTGTTTGTTTGTTTGAAGGTTTTTTTGCACAAGTTTAAAAGATAAATTAACTTTATTTTGTTTTTGCAGCATCAAATGTTTTTTTTCTTTCTTTCTTTCTTTCTTTCTTATTCTTTCTTTTTAAACAAGCAGCTCAAACAGCTATCAACTCTCAGTTGATAAGGCTGCGACCTCTGCTACTTGTTCCAGTGGAAAAGTAAAGTATTCATTCCATTGCTGAAAAAGATCCAGCAGGTCAAAGCAAAGCTTTATTTAAAAAGCATGCTGCCCAGAGCAAATGTGTGTTACGGTCTTCAGTCTTAGATGCCTTCAGACTTTTTATGCAGACAGAACAAAGTGTAAAAGACTCATTTTAAGTTTTTAGTCTGTCTATTTTCAGTTGGCTGGTTTATTATTCAGAAGATTGTGCTTTCTAGGTGTTTGAGTTTCCGTTTACTGTGTTTTTACGCTCCTGTGTTTCACTGCTGTCTTTCCCTCATGTACCCATCTACACACCTGCTCTGTATCCGCCTCATGAGTCCTTCCTGCTCCTCTGCTCCTCTCAGCCAATCAGCTCCCTGCCTGCTCCTCTGTCTAATCACCTTATTCCCCTCACATGAGTGTTGAGGTTTTATTTGGTTGTGAGATCTTAAATTTACTGTTTCCCTGCTTGGAAGATTAATCTAATCCAGTCATCTGCATTCTCCTGCATTTGGGTTCACCTACTCCACAAGTCATGACAGTGAAGAATGAAAACTTTTAAGTTACACAAAATTTTGATAAAAAAATTTAAAAAGCATGGTACTACACTGTGGAGTTTGCATGTCCTCCCCATGTTATCACCCACGGTCCAAAGTCATGCAGGTCAGATTAATTGGTGACTCTAAATTACCCGCAGGTGCAGCTGTGAATGTGAGCCTGAATGGCGTCGGTCTTAGCCCAGTGATAGTCTGGCTCCGTTCACCTCCCACCAAACCTTAATGGACAATCTGAAGGTATTCAGGATTCTTTCTAATAGTCATTCAAACAAATGCAGTGTATATCTAGGACTCCCAGTCACAGGCTGCATATTTCTACCAGCGGCAGGTTAAGTAAGGTAAAAACACAACCTGAAAGAACCCGCTGACTGTGGTTGGGCCCAATTGAGTCCAGGCAGAGAATCAAACCTCTAAACTGGATTCACTTACTGTGAAACAAAGTGCTCATATGGTATTCAGCTTACAGCAGAGCTGTCTGTAGGAAACCCAGCCCAAGCTCTATGTTTTCCCACCGCTACAATTATTTTGAGAGTGTGAGCAAGTGCATTAATAAAAGAGCTGACACCCAAAAAAACTGCTGTTTATAACCTGAAGAAACAGACATACTGTATATTACACGGCTGAACTCTCCCACCCTCATCTACAGCAGCTCCCACCACACCTAGAGGTCAGGACCTCTCTCACAAGCCGTAGAATGGGCTTCACATAGGCCCGACCCCCCCTGAACCTCCTAATGCAACAATAATAGGAGGTGTTCACTCCAAACACATGGAACAATGATTTGCAACTGGCAGATGTTTTCGTTTTCCTCCGAGCTGCTCTCATGCTCCACAGTCACCTGGCCTGGAAAAACACTGAGGAGCCTGCACTAACACCATCATGTTGTCCCTACATACAAACATATCCTCTCATCATTTTTAAATACAAAAAAAGACTATAGTTTGTACAAGCAGGTAATTATGACTCGTGTTTACATTTAGCATAGGTGGCGACCTGTAGTGACTGTAGTAATAATGACAATAACAATGGATTAAGTCATATGACAAGAGCGACAAAGTCCAGGTAAGAAGATTTGGGATGTCAGACCAGTCAAACAAATACAGGACATTAACTTAAGAGACCAGGGTTTGTGTCCAATGTTAAAAAAAAGTCAGTGTTGAGTTATTTTAACTCTTAAATAATGGAGGGAATTGGCTTTATTTTTTTTATCATGGAAAGAGGGCAAATAGCAACTTAAGAAAAAAAAAAGATTAAAAAAAAGGTTAGGCCTGCAAGAAAATTACCTGAAAGTTATCACAAAAAAAGTTAAATGAGTTTTTAAAGGGTTTAAAAAGTATTAAAATATGATAATATTAGTAAATGCATTATCTTATTTTAATATAGTTTTCCCTTTTTTGGATAATTTTCCAGTGATTTTCTCTCTCTTTTTCTCTCGCTTGTGATATGGAAATTGAGGAAAGTGATTACAGTACATTAAAGTGTTGGATGAACTTGCAGGCAGCAGAAATACAAAAGAGAGAAAAGTGATTTTTCCACAACTTGACTGATTTGCCCAGTGTGGACCCAGTCGTCATTACAAATTACCTTGTCCTCCAGGATAAAGGCAGACTCTGTTAGTAACATAGAGGCAAGTACCAAATGCAAATAAATTACATTTCTATTGCTGGAATAATGATAAGAATAAATATGAACAAATACTGTATGGGGTTTGATATACAGAAAATCCTGTGGACTACGAGTTGATGGGGTTCAAACCTGTTAAGGTTTGGAAGGTCTGAGAAGAGGCAAAGTGCAGATAACAGGTGTGTCTCGGGAACTGTGTAAATCTGGAATTTAATTGAGCTATCGCTAAGCCCCGCCCTCAAACACCACAAGCCAATCACATTTTGTGCAGCTGCACAACGCACTCTGACATTCTGCTTGTATACCTTCATAGAAAAGCATCAGAAATTTATATTTTCCTGCAGTTTTATTTATATTTGTGCAAATATAATTTTAAAAATGGTCAAACGATGTGCATGGGGTAAATGTAACACTGACATATCCTGAAAGGCTGGAGAATGGAGTGTTTTTTATCCTGTTCCCTAAACCTCACATAAACAGAGCAAAGTGTCTCCTTTGGATTATGCTGTGTGGCACGTAAAGAAGAAAAAAACACAAAACAAGGATGTCTACATTTCTTTGAAGGTAAGGCAAAATTTTGTTAGCAAAATGTGCTGCAAAGTGATGTCACCAATGTCACCTTGTGGCAAACTTTGCTAGGTAATGCTAGCTTAAGTTAGCTAATAGTCACTTACATCATGGCCGGCTTCAGCTTCGTAGCTCCTCATGTCATCTTTTCAACTTAGTCTTACGCCATGTTCACACCAAACAAGATAAAAATCTTTGCGTTGCATTACTCTCGCACATAAAGCCGTTGGAGTATTTTTGGAGCATTTTGAAACTCGCGAAAATTCACCCTCAACAGCAGTGGTTGTGCTTGCGTTAGCAAGGAGAGGCAGCTAACGGCTAACGGGGTTTGCAGTGAAATAAAACAGAAAGCTGGACGTAAACACGCAGGCTCTGTGCTCTGACGCAGAGTGTACCAAATGAACCAAAACTACTGTCACAGCAGCACATTACATGCCATCCATTGTTTACGTCCACACTAAAAGACCATTTTCAATGACTCAACAAAGTAACTCAACAAAATAGCTTACACAAGACACATTTTATTTATTATTTTATTTTCAGCGCTTATCATGAAATTGACATTATTTTTGTTGCATTCAAATCTATTTTTTTTTTGTTTCAGACAGTTTTTTTTCCTCTTTTACTTATCTTTATTTTGAAAAGGTTTTAATTTTTTTTATTATTATTCAAGATCAAAACTTGAACTTTCAATTTTAAATTTTTTTTTTTCATCTTTTTTTTTTCCAAACTAACAAACCTTTTGGCCTTGATCTGGCTATATACTCCTGTCCCCAGAAGTTCTGTTTCTCATCACTGGATATGTCTTTGACAATGGCAGCTGCTATTGTTAGTTTAGGTAGCTTGCAGATTGTTTGTCTGAGTGAGCTAGGGGTGCGGGGATGAGCAATAGGGCAATTAAATTTAAGCTCGCCAACTTTACAGTTCAAGTAATGAGGCAGGTATG
Organism: Plectropomus leopardus; assembly: GCF_008729295.1. NCBI lineage: Eukaryota > Metazoa > Chordata > Actinopteri > Perciformes > Serranidae > Plectropomus > Plectropomus leopardus. Next base: position 4,095 of record NW_024615709.1, read on the forward strand.
TGAAGAAATACCGACTTTACAGTAACATTTCTATTTTTGTTCTGACCAAAGCAGAGCTAAATCAGCAGAGTTAAATCAGCATAGTTTACCCTGCATCTAATAATAATCCAATTGTGTCTCACTGATGTTTTGTTCTTTTCCACTGATTAATTTGTTTATTCAGCTGCCTTTGCTGACACTCATAATTTTCTAAAAAAGCAAAACAAAGAGAAACAGTCACCCAGCACAGAGAATTACAAACCAAACAGATGAAGTCAGTTCTGATAAAATCACTTTTGGCAGCCTGAGATGTGACCTGACGTTGGGACAGTAATTAAATATTGTCTTAAAAATAACAAAACAATGTGTCATCTGTTATGTTAGCTTTTAACCTGTTAGCAGCTCTGTGACAACTCTTGTTTCTGATAAGTGAATGACTGAAAAATGTTGTAATACCGCAAGTGTTTCATAAGAACTGATCAGTAATTATGATTTGATGCTTTTCTGATCAGATTGTCCAGCCATGTGGGTGTGTGCGTGTGTATGTGTGCGTGTGTGCATGCGTGTGTGTTTGCCTGCATTATATCCGTTTGTTTGTGTTTCTGTACTTTTGACCTTCGAAGGGTTTCACCTCGTCCTACCTAATTGCTCTCACGCAGAAATTGCTCAGTTGTGGCACAACTGAGCTCCTGTTTGCAGAGCTTTCAACCTTCATCAACATGAAGCTCAGTATTTGTGGAACTGTGGATGTCCATTGTTCATTAACTTCTATTTTCTCCTCCAAAAAATCTTGTCTGTTGTCTTGAGCTTGTTTCAAACCTGTGTAATGGTCTCATGTTCCTTCTTTTCAGTGGTGTCACCATGTTCCCAGATGTCAGAGATCAACCTGGTGAGTACAGTTTCATTATCACAGATCTAAATGATGGAAAAAACTAGACCTAACACCAAAAAGAACTAAAGCCACACATGGGCGGTCATGGGACAGTAGGCCATTGGGCACAGACATGCAAGAGGCCCCACCACCTCCACTACACTTTTTTGTTTTACATCTTTCTTTTTTTACATCTTTTTCTTTTTGTTTGTCACAAACTACAAAACCAAACCTTAAATAAAAACAAGCTAAAAAGTATAAATAAATAAATCATAAATACAAGCTCCAAAATGATCTGCTTCTTCACCAATGTAATTTTTATAGCACTTAGTTTTTGCAACTTTTTTATAGTTGTCAGCATCTTTTTGTGGATTTTGTGTCTTTGTGGTAATTTTGTGTTCATTTGTAATCATATGTGTCTTCTTAAAGACATGTCTGTGTGGTTGTAGTTCCTTTGCCTCTCTATGTAGTTATTTTAAGTCTCTTTGAGTCTCCTCCTGGTTGATATGTGTTCATTTAAGTGACATTTTGCAGTTGAAGGGCCAGGGGGCCCTTGACACATTGGCCCCCTTGGTCTATGCTTGGTAGGCTGTACAGCAATGCATCCATGAAACTTGTAGTTTAAGGATGTAACAGTTAACATCAAGAGCAAAGGTTAAGAAATGAATGTAATCAATTTCCTATGATGTAAACAAGCACAAACTTAACAGGGTGTGTATGTAATCGTGTGTCTGGTTTTTGACCCCGGAAGGCCACAGACACTGATCCGTCTCGAGGGTTTTGAGTGCTGTTAGCACATGAGAGTGTTTATTTTAATCTAATAATACATGGTAAAAGGCTTTACTGACTGCTGTACACAGCTGAAGGGCTTATTCTGTCTGTTTCATGTGATTCTCATACTGAAGTACTTGCAGCCACAGAAGTCTATTATTTCACTGTAAGCAAGCCGGGGTCTGCAGCACTTTGTACCAAAAGAAGAGCCATGCTGTTGCAGCAGGTGACATGGGTTTTTCATTTCTTCTTAAGCTATCAAAGCTGTATAAACACAGAACTGTGCACCTGTGAGCATGCTCAGTATGAGCTGCTTGTCCATCAAGTCACACAGATGTTTCAGAATAAACTGCACTTGATTGCATTAAAGTTACTAAGTATAATGTTGTACTGCTAAACTGCAGTGCCATGTAAAACTCAGCCCTGCTGTTAAACCTAATTTTAAGTACAGTAGTTGTAGTTAAACTCAGATTTACTCATCTGCAGCAGCTGTTGTCTAGTCATGGTTCATTCTACTGACCAGTTGACATACTTACAGTAGACGTGTCTTCTTTGGTTCTGGGGGAGCTTTGTCAAGACTTGAGAGTCTAATGTTGTCGTAGTGATGTCATCAAGGTTATCTTAGCTCGGCTTTAGACGTGACAAATCCATAATAGAAAATCTGCTTTAGAAAAGGTGTACAGTTTGAAACGTGTGGGTTTTTATCAAGCAGGGTGGGGCTAATGACACGATGCCATCAAGCTGCATGATGGTAATGGAATGTGGCATCCCGGCTCATACTCACTCCCAGGTCGTCAAATACCGACACGTTGTCACACCCCTCTGTGTGTTATCGTGACACTATAATACACACTAGCTATGAGTCAGCACATCTATGTCTGACCCAAATATATTAGGTTAATTGTTAATGTTGTGAAATGGTCACAATTAGGTTTAGTCTACAAAACAACTCTGGGAATGAGAATGAGCTGAGTATCCATTGTTTTCTAAGCTTGAGCCATACTAGGGACTAAAATTAAGGAGAACTTACTGGAGTACTCTTTCAATGTGGGGCTCTAAAATGCACTCAACTGGTGATGATGCACCATCGATGGTTCCCATCAATCCAAGGCTCCTGACAATACTGCATTGGTAAACACACGTCATTTATGGCTGTGTGCTCCTCAGGGACCTCACAAAGTGTTGTGTTATGCTGGCTTCACACTGGGCACGGTAGAGCTGTGAAACGCACCGATTTTTCATAAATTGCTACCTGCTAACTTTTGGTTTTCATGTTAACCATTTGTGCTGTTCAAAGGAAGTTTGCCGTGGTGCCAAGCTCTGCTGCTGGCTCACAAACTTACAGCGAAAGTTTCAGCTTCTGGTTTGTTTGTTTTTTCTGCAAGCTGTGAGCGGATCTGGTAGGAAACACACTGAAAATCTATTGCAAATGATTTAACACTCGGTCTACCAGAATTCTGCAACTACTAGAATGACCATAGCAGTCATTTTGACTGCTCGGACATTATTTGATTATAATTTGGATTATCATTAAAAACATCTAAGAATAAATTGGTGGAATAGGTAAAAAACACATCAAGACACTAAATGAAAACTATAATGAATCAGTGTTTTATTTATTTAATTGACACAACATAACTTCTCTGCAATTACACAGGCAAACTCGAACTGCAACCATTTTCTCTGTGAAATAAAAACAAATGTATCCTGCTTTCAAAATAGGTTGGTGTCATCATTAGACCTTAACAATGAAAAATGTTAACTATTATGAAGATTCCAAAATGCTGTGATGGCTGCCAGCCAGCTGAAGACACTAAATTAAATTATTAAATTATTAAATTATTTAGAGGCCCCCTGCAATACCTAAATAAAGGCTAAGGCTAAGGCTAAAGGCTCACAAGATCACATAAAACTAGCACAGGCTTACATTACAGAAATATGCATTATAGCAAACAATAGCCTAATAATAATGATGATAATAAGGAGTCCTCCTGTAGGCCTCATACCTTGAAAATTAACAGATGGGATGTCAGCAAGTGTGGAATTCGATGTTTCCAGTCGTCTTTTTTTTCCAGTGGGCATCTCTGAAATGATTTCTGAATCACTCTCAGAGCTAGATGAAGCTTCTTCCAAACACCAAGAGACATCACTCTCTGAACCTGCTCCTCC
>NW_024615710.1:0-1320 GCF_008729295.1 Plectropomus leopardus
CATTTTTGCCATACTATAGCCTTGCATCTTTGGTCATTTTTTCAACATGCCAAATCATGGTGTTTGTGGTCATTTTTGCAACTTTCTTTGCAATGGCGTATCTCAACAGGCTATTTTATGTGTTTTAACGTGGTTTTCAGCTGTTTTTAGGACATGTCATGTTTTGACATTTTTGCCATACTATAGCCTTGCATCTTCAGTCATTTTTTCGACATGTCAAATTTTGGCATTGTTGGCCCTCTTTGCAACTTTCCTTGCAATGGCATGTCTCGACCGACCATTTTATGTCTTTTAAGGTGGTTTTCAGCTGTTTTTGGGACATGTCATTTTTTAAAAAATTTTGCCATACCTTGCCTTGCATCTTTGGCCATTGTTTTAACATGCCAAATTATGGTGTTTTTGGCCCTTTTTACAACTTTCGTTGCAATGGCGCGTGTTGACCGGCTATTTAATGACTTTTAATGTCGTTTCCAGCTGTTTTGGGAAATGTCATATTTTGACATTTTTGCCATACTATAGCCTTGCATCTTCAGTCATTTTTTGGACATGCCAAATTATGGTGTTGTTGGCCCCTTTTGCAACTTTGTTTGTAATGGCGTCTCTCAACAGGCTGTTTTATGTGTTTAAATGTGGTTTTTAGCTGTTTTTAGGACATGTCATATTTTGACATTTTTGCCATACTATAGCCTTGCATCTTCGGTTATTTTTTCGACATGCCAAATGTTGGCGTTTTTTATCACTTTTTGCAACTTTCTTTACAATGGCATCCATCATTAGTCTATTTTATGTGTTTTAACGTGGTTTTCAGCTGTTTTTGGGACATGTCATATTTTGACATTTTTGCCATTCTATAGCCTTGCATCTTTAGTCATTTTTTCGACATGCCAAATTATGGTGTTTTTGGTCATTTTTGCAACTTTCTTTGCCATTGCATCTCTCAACAGGCTATTTTATGTGTTTTAATGTGGTTTTCAGCTGTTTTTGGGACATGTCATATTTTGACATTTTTGCTATACTATAGCCTTGCATCTTTGGTCATTTTTTCGACACGCCAAATTTTGGCGTTTTTGGTTAAAATTGCAACTGTCTTTGCAATGACATGTCTCGATCGGCTATTTCATGTGTTTTAACGTGGTTTTCAGCTGTTTTTGGGACATGTCATATTTTGACATTTTTGCCATACTATAGCCTTGCATCTTTTGTCATTTTTTCAACATGCCAAATTATGGTGTTTGTGGTCATTTTTGCAACTTTCTTTGCAATGGCGTATCTCAACAGGCTATTTTATGTGTTTTAACGTGGTTTTCAGCTGTTTTTAGG
>NW_024615711.1:0-5483 GCF_008729295.1 Plectropomus leopardus
GCTCGAGTGAGTCATTGGTGGAAAGAGGGGAGGAAGATTTGAGAAGAAATATTGCTGTTAAATGAGTTTGGACAGCATGACATCACGGGGTAATTAAAACAGCTTTCTGGAATTCCGTTTCCAATTCCTGCGCTCAGGTTTGTTGGAGGATTTTTTCGAGCACCTGCAGGTTGGTGTGTGAGTGAAATATTTTCACTGGACGGAGTTCAAACTTTGAAGGGAAAGAGAAAAAAATGGAGGCAGCGGCATTACGCCATTCTTGCCTCTCTTGGAAAAAAAAGTGGGATTTAAAGAAGTTTCTTACAAGATATCCAGCAGAATCGTGCCGTGGAGAGTTTAACGCAGGTTCCACCTCTGCTCAGCCTTTTTTTGGATTTCTGCACTTTTAACGGGATCTCTGCAGCACTATGGTTCTGACAGATGACGGATGGGAGAATAAGGGTTTGCAGGATGTTTTTCTCCAACTTATAAAACTCAGTTACAGTCCACATCTTTGCTTTTACGACTCTGCATATGTCTATAGGCTGTTTCAGAAGGGAGAAGCGCTTTTTATTCATTTCACCTCTGGCAGAGCGCAGAGAGGACTCAGAGGATGAAAGACTCGGACCAAACGGGACTGCTGCTTCTTTTTTTATTCAATTAATTCTGAACGCGCTGCGCTTTATTACGATGTCGGCCTGGCAAAAGGCTAAAGAGCTTTAGGATGAAAGTTTTGAAGCGTCTCTGTCTTCTGCTGAGCTGCTGGACTCTCATTCACCTGCATCCCGTCCTCGGTTCCCTCAGCCGGACCAGACCGACCGAGCACCACCAACACCGGCTTGGAGAGGCAGCGGATCGCGCGGCAGGCGGCGGCGGAGGAGAGCAAGCCCACGGGAGAACCGGCAGAGGAATCGGTGCGTCTTCACCAAGCGCGGGCAGGCAACCGGTGACGTGGAAACCCTCACCGGTGAGTCCGGCGAGGATTACGCGGATCCGCGCGGGCCCGCCGTTAATAAAAGGCGAAGCGACTGTTATTAAAAGCAAACTTGCGGCATCTGCGTCCTCGCCACAGCGCAGCGGGGCCGCGCCGGTGAACCGCGCACAGCCGCAGCAGCAACAACGCGACAGAGCGGTCAGCTTAGGGCGCAAAGAGGCCGTGCGCTCCTGGCCACCCGGCGGGAATGCTCACACTAAAGCTCCCGCGGCTCAAAGCGCGCATGCAGCAGGGAAAGGACTCGGGACTGCTGGAGGCGGCTCACCGGGGAAAAAAATAGCCAAAGTTGCCTCCAAGGCAACAGCTCCAGTACGCACCGGGCCCGCGCAAAGTGCCGCCGGCGCTCAAAAGCAGCAGAGCTCGACTCCGCAGGCGCAGCGGGGAGCCAGCGGCAAGGCGCAGAAACTGAGCGACCGGGAGGCGCATCACAAGCAGCCGCTGGTCACTCCTCACGACTACATGCTGTCGCTGTACTGGTCTCTTTCCACCGGGGACCTGAACAGCAGCGCGCTGCACGAGGCGGGGCTGGCCAACATCATCACCAGCTTCGTGGATAAAGGACAAGGTAAGGACAACCAGCTCTCCGCCAGCTTCTCTCGCTCTTCACGCTTCTGCTGACACATTTTCTTGTTGCTTGTTTCTGTGAGAAGTTTTCCTGAAGTTCTGCGAGTCTCTGAATCACACATTCTGTCACACAGACTTCCAGACAAGCAGCCTGTGGCTTTAAAATCACGTTTAATCCCCAAACAGAGCAAACATTTATTTCGACTAAGCACAAAATGTGCCACAGTGTGTTTAGTCTTAAGTGAAAAAAAGTGATATTATATTATTATTATAATATTGTTTGCTGTAATATAGATACACAAACGCCAGGTATCAATATTTTTATTATTACATTTTTAAATACAAATTTAAGTTTTATTAGCCTCCTTTAATAATCAGATCAGTTGCTTGCATTATGTTTTTAGATGAAAAAAATTTAATATACTTCATGCTAAGTAGATTTATTTATTATTGATGATGACATCCTGGGATATGTCAGTGATCAGCAGCTACATTGACTGTGACAGGTCACCTAGTGGAAATAGCATGTATTTCCTCCATATGCCAAATATGGTCAAAATGACCTCATCAGGTGGAAAATAGTCAAAATGACAAATTCAGAGTCAAAAGTCCAGAATGACACCCAGAAATAATACAAGTCCTGTTTTTCTGCTTTGATGGCTGTGGGATCAAAAATGTCAGTTTGAATGGGTTTCAACTGAACAATTTTTACCTTAATTTTTTGACCTTAGTGTATTTTAGACTTATTGTAGGTGCTGAGCTGGAAATTCAAAGATTAAACGAAAATACACAATCTTGCCTAAATGTATGTCATATGCATGAACACAGCCAAAATTATCAAAAAAATGAAGAATGACAACTGTGTAGAATCTGCCAAACAGTCCCTAAGTGTTAAATATTTGGAATATTGCTGCATCCTTTCACACATAAACCTTGCATCACTTTTCCGCTGTCTCAGCATAAATGGAAGCCCATGTTACAGTCTTTGAGCTCATTTTGGCAGCATTACAGACTTGTGTGCAACTGTGAAGCAGTACATCACCTAATCTTTATTTCCCTCAGGTTTGAAATTAATTTTGGGAAGCGATGTAATCTGGAGTTTGACTCACTGTAGAGAAAAAGTGGTGCTGATTGCATTTATTACAAAAATTGGCAAAAGAAGTGACACAACAGGAGTTGGTGCAGGATGCAGGGTAAGAGGCGAGTTTTTCGGGACCAGGGGGGAGATGATGTGTGATTTCTGGGCTGGCAGATCAGAAGGAGCAGACTGGAGGTCAAACACCAGTTACTGCAGGTTACTAAAAGAGGGAGGTGCAGGAAACGGGACTGTGATTGTCTAAATGTGGACATGTCTGTGTTCGGGGTCCATGAGGTAAGAGAGCATCTGGAGGGGAGTCAGGAGGGTCAGCTGCTGAAATACACACACACAGAGGGGATGACGGGAACCGAGATGATGCTGTTATTCGTAACTGTGCTGCATCTGATTTCAAAGCTGCAGGAGGCGAATCGCACATCTACTTGTCACTCCAGTGTGCGAGAAGATTGATGCTAATCTGTGCGTTAAATATGTAGCTGTGCAGCCCGTTCTCACTCCAAAGTCGTCAAATACCGCCGCTTTTACAGTGATTTCGGCAAGTTCCTGACACCAAAAGCCACCGTTGAGTCTGCATGATAAACTAAAAGCAATGTCAGACAGAAAAGCATGTTCTGTTCCCAAGTCGTCACATGTTGCCGCTTTGTCAGTGGACTTCTGCGTCTACATATTACGCTGTTGGTATCCTTCTGCTGCTGCTGTTGACGTTCTGGGATGCAGCTACCGTGATGTCAACACATAAACATGGTGGGACGGTGCTGCATGTGGTTTTGTTTAGGTAACAAAAGCACACGGCAACCAACACCAGGACGTCAACAAACACACATACTTAATTAGCCGATCAACATCGCTAATTGGTGAGTATCCAATGTTTAACCACAAGGTGGCTGTTCTGCATAGAGCTATTTATGATCTTTTGGTACTTAAACTTTGCAGATAGGGCAGTGAACGCAAACACAATTAATCAAACCAACGTCCACACGTCACTCCAGATTGATGCTGATCTGTACACTAAATATGTAGCTGGAGATATAGATGAAATGCTGTGGCTGTCAAACACTCAGCTGTTCGAGAGTCAAAGTCCTTCAATGCATTTGGTTCTCCGCGGGCTATTCTTACTATCATTGATTGTCCGTGTTGTCCGTCAAAACATGGTTGGAATGCATTCTATCGACATTCTATCAACATTCTATCGACATTCTATCAACATTCTATCGACATTCTATCAACATTCTATCGACGTGTCATATTTCAATCGAGGAAAAGTTATTTCACTACTGATATCGTTATTGTTTTATCGCCCAGCCCAGCATGTTGATAAAGACTGTTTCCAAAATCATAAAATGCATTCAAAATTACTTTTTAACTACTTTCTTATACTTTCTTAGTCTATATAAGTAATATATCTCGCTAAAAATATGTTTACACTTTTGCAGTACCTTTAGCAATAATAATAATAAACCCCTAAGTAAAGAAAACAATTACGACAAGTGTGTTGTAATTAAAATTACTGGATTTACACTAATTGAATGCAGTCTTTCTGCACTGTGAAGAAGGAAAACATCAATACTCACAAAGTTTGTGATGAATGGCAGGTTGTTTCTGAATACAAAATAGATTTAAAATTCAATCAAGCTGCTTTATTTTAGGGCTTTAGTGAAGGCGGGTCATTTTGATCCTTAGGACAAGTGGTGAATACAAAAAGTTAAGACAACACGAACATTAAAGCTGCCATATAAAAAAGATTATTATTATTATTATTGTTATTATTCTAATTAAAGTGACAGAGACCACTGCAGAGGGTATAAAGGGCATCATGTGGGTCTGAAGCCGCAGGTTGAACACCCCTGACTTTGCAAACACTCATCCAGGGCTTGGGTGCCTGTAGATATTTAAGGGACGGTGGCCTACCTGTTTCCTCGCCGTCCTGGTTGATGTGTCGGCCGTCTCTCGGTCAGCTCACTCTCCGTTGTGTCCACTCCCCATTGCCAGTTTATTTGCAGACATTAAACTCTTGGACAATAACTGGAAAAAGTGGACACTCCACCATCTGTCCTTCTCACAGCTCTTGCAGACATCTCACATCAGCTGTGGTCTCACACCTGGTCCCAATTGTCTCTCTTAATTACTGCGGCACGCCCCTTGTTCTGACTACAACAGGCTCTATAAGCTCAGCAGCATAGCTAATCACCGCGTGGCGTGCTGAGTCTACTGCAGCTTCTAAATAATCTAAATAAAAGATCCGCCCACAGACGCTGTGGTAGATCTGTGAGCGTCTCACTGTGTTTTTGTTTGATAATCCAGGGTGCTTCAGGGGTATTCCAGAAAGCACGTTATGTGTAAACTCTGGTGGTTTTCACGCACAATAATCCAGTTCTTGTCAGACTGACCAAGAGGAGCAAACACGAGGTTTCGCTGGCTGACAGGTGACTGCTGATTGGACAGTTTTTGCGTTCGTCCTCCTGCGTCATCAGGACTCACGAGGAGAAATCTGATGATGTGACGGACAGAAGCTCATGCAGCGCTTTCATGCTTACAGAGAGTTTATATTTCTGTTCTTTGGTGTCAAAGAGCTCATAAAGAAATGATCAAACTGACTGTGAGCGTTATTAGGCAGCTTTTCTTTCGACCGCACATCGATCACGTGTTATCAGGCCCGCTGTGGGTGCGTGATCATAATCGCTTCGTTTTTATGCTCATACATTATAAAAGAAAAATCACAAAACTTTATAAACTCTGCATATATGTTCCACTACAGAAGAACTATAAAACAGCAGCTGCTGGAGGCTCTACAGAGACGCGCTACAGAGACACACTACTGAGACACACTACAGAGACACGCTACAGAGACAC
>NW_024615712.1:0-479 GCF_008729295.1 Plectropomus leopardus
GGGTCCCGTGGTTGTCTCACACTGCCCCTCTGTGGTTCTCGCTGAGCAGCCTCGGTGTGTGTCGGCAGATTAACCCCTCGTCGCCCCCACTGTTCGGTCCGTGCGTAACAGTGGCTAAATGTGCTGTGCAGTCGTGTGTGTCCGTCCACGGCGAGGCGGCTCAATCCGCACACGAGGATTGTGTCAGAGCGCCGCTGAGTCACACGTACAGCTGTGTCTGTGCTGTGGTTTGTGTTTTTGCCAAAGTCGTGGAGTCGGTGGCAGAAACTTGTGTGTGTGTGCATGCTTTTGTTTGTGTGTGTGTGTGTGAGTGAGAGAGTGTGTGTGTGTATCAGCGTTTGTGGGTGTTATTTGATTTTATTTGGTAATTTTTGTCTGTGCACTTTGCAGGAATCATCTGACAGCAGCAACACCACCATCGAGGATGAAGATGTGAAAGGTGGGTTTCACACACACACACACACACACACACACACACA
>NW_024615712.1:540-1856 GCF_008729295.1 Plectropomus leopardus
TAATAATAATAATAATAATAATAATAATAATAATAATATAACAATAATAATAAATATTATTATGTTTATTAGTAGTAATTATTATTGTTATTTTATTTGTTATTATTATTATTTTTTATTTGTTATTATTGTCGGCTTCTTTTAATCTGAGATGTATCTGAATATATATGGAGGACACTGTGCTGTTAAGTTATAAAATCAATAAAATCTATTTAAAAATAAAGTAAGGATCATCATAATCTCAGCAGAGGGGTCGACTTCAGGAACAAAATGCAAAAAACACCAAAAAAAAACCCATAAATAAAGTGTAAAATCAAACAGGAAATTATATAAATATTGTCATTTTTTGGCATTTTAATTAATTAATTTATTTTTGATTTTGTCACTTTCAGTCCTCCATAGCTGCGTACAGGAGAAGATTATGATTTAGTTCACTAATTAAACTTGTTAGATCGTTATTAGAGAGAAAAAGACTGGCGTCGTCTGCAAAAAACAAAACAAAAAAACAATTGGACCGTTATGTCTGCCGGACTTTCGTCACGAAACGCTGCGTCTCCGTCTCTTTACCTCCATTCATCTCTCCTCCATGTGCTCTTTTCTCTCCATCTCCCTCCAGGAGCCTCAGACTACTGTAATCCATAACCCAATAGACGGGACCAAGGTACATCCTCCCCTCCCTCCCTCCATCTTTTGATTTCTCATCCCTCAGCCTCGTCTCCACCTCCTCTCTGTAGCCGTGTTTTTGGAGGACGCAGTATTTTCTCTGTGTACTTCTACTGTGTGTGTGTGTGTGTGTGTGTGTGTGTGTGTGTCTGCATGACGGAGCTGCAGCGACTCGGGTCCCGTGGTTGTCTCACACTGCCCCTCTGTGGTTCTCGCTGAGCAGCCTCGGTGTGTGTCGGCAGATTAACCCCTCGTCGCCCCCACTGTTCGGTCCGTGCGTAACAGTGGCTAAATGTGCTGTGCAGTCGTGTGTGTCCGTCCACGGCGAGGCGGCTCAATCCGCACACGAGGATTGTGTCAGAGCGCCGCTGAGTCACACGTACAGCTGTGTCTGTGCTGTGGTTTGTGTTTTTGCCAAAGTCGTGGAGTCGGTGGCAGAAACTTGTGTGTGTGTGCATGCTTTTGTTTGTGTGTGTGTGTGTGAGTGAGAGAGTGTGTGTGTGTATCAGCGTTTGTGGGTGTTATTTGATTTTATTTGGTAATTTTTGTCTGTGCACTTTGCAGGAATCATCTGACAGCAGCAACACCACCATCGAGGATGAAGATGTGAAAGGTGGGTTTCACACACACACACACACACACACACACACACA
>NW_024615713.1:0-1147 GCF_008729295.1 Plectropomus leopardus
TGAAATCACTGGCAGTGATGCTTGATTCACTGTGGTATGTATGTATGTATGCATGTATGCATGTATGTATGCATGTATGCATGTATGTATGTATGTATGCATGCATGCATGTATGTATGTATGTATGTATGTATGCATGCATGTATGTATGTATGTATGCATGTATGTATGTATGTATGTATGCATGCATGCATGTATGTATGTATGTATGTATGTATGCATGTATGTATGTATGTATGTATGCATGCATGCATGTATGTATGTATGTATGTATGCATGCATGTATGTATGTATGTATGTATGCATGTATGTATGTATGCATGTATGCATGTATGTATGTATGCATGCATGTATGTATGTATGCATGTATGCATGTATGTATGTATGCATGCATGCATGTATGTATGTATGTATGCATGCATGTATGTATGTATGTATGTATGTATGCATGTATGCATGTATGCATGCATGTATGCATGTATGTATGTATGTATTAATGTGTATGTATCTTTGCGTGTATGGACCTCTGTTTGAACTGAGTCTTTAATAAAGTTTTGAATTGAAGAATTGAATTAATGTTTTTGGCCCTTTTTGCAAGTTTCTATGCTATAGCTTCTTGGCATGTTATTTTAAACTGTTTTCAACAGTTTTTATGTTTTGGAGTCAGAAATCAGTTTTTATGATATGGTGTGTTGTGGCAGGCTCTTCTGAGCAGTTTAAAGCTTTTTACAGTTGTTTTTGGGAAATGTCATTTTTTGACATTTTTGCCTTACTATAGCCTTGCATTTTTGGTCATTTTTTCGACGTGCAAAATGATGGTGTTTTCTGCCCTTTTTGCAACTTTCTATGCTATAGCGTGTTTTGGCAGGCTATTTAATGCAGTTTACAAGTATTTTCAGCTGTTTTTGGGAAATGTCCTTTTTTTGTATTTTTGCCTTACTATAGCCTTGCATTTTTTGGTAATTTTTTTGACGTGCAAAATTATGATGTGCTTGACGCTTTTTTAAACTTTCTATGTTATAGCGTGTTTTGGTAGGCTATTCAATGCAGTTTACAACTATTTTCAGCTGTTTTTGGGAAATGTCCTTTTTTGACATTTTTGCCTTACTATAGCCTTGCCTTTTTGGTCATTTTTTTCGACGTGCAA
>NW_024615714.1:0-2703 GCF_008729295.1 Plectropomus leopardus
TAGGCTTCCTATATAGGACCCATGTTACTGAAACCATGTGGGGCCCAATTTGCCCAGTTCAAGCCCATACCCAACTGGTACCCATGCTGCCCCTTTACAACCCATATGGGGCCCACATGTACATGTTGGCTGGGTATCTACGTCAAAGTGTGCTCCCTGTGTGTAATTTTGGGGCTGCTGGGATTCGTAGTTGTGGTATAAAAGACGGTAGATCAAAGCATGAAGTGGAGTAGCCGGGATCAGATTAGAGTGATCTGTAGGAGCTGATTCAAAACTACTGCAACAAAGCTACATCAATTCAATATCGGCATAAACGATAAACATAAAATAATGTTCAAAGCAGGCCGGTCGCCTGAATACTGCAGGTAGGATTTATGGAAAAGGACTCCGGTTCTATTTTGTGGGTTTTCTCTCACTGAACTGGGGCCATGATTTGTTGCATTGTGCTGTACTTTGCATATTTATTTTACAATAAAATAACATTTGTAATACCATTTTCAGATGTATTTTATGTCATTGAAGGCAAAATTATAACATTCAAATCACTGTTTTGCTTGAGAGACTCCCTTTCACAAAAATGCATTTTTCTCAGCTTTCTAGAAAATAAGTGGTCTTTTTGATGAAACTAGCCTCTATTCAACTTCAAATAAATCAAGAATGGAAAAAGGTGCAAACAAACGTTTTGAAAAGGAGAGTTTCTTCTTTCATTTGGGCTATTTGGTGTAATCAGAAGCCACTTTCCGTTATATAATAGGGCTGGCACTCAATGAGTTAAAAGACTTTTGATAAATGAAAAATAAAAGTTACTTAAAATCCTTTCACTGACATTGAAAGAGTTCAGCTTCCACATCAAGTGGATTCTCTGTTGTCCATGCTCTACAATAGACTCAGTGTTAATATCAAACCTTTTTAAAAAAAGTCAAATACTGTTCCAAGATATTTATAAGACTTGACAGTCTGGACTTCTTTGCCATGTATGACACTAGCTTTATGTTCAGTGTTGTGTCTGAAATCAATAATCATTTTCTTTTTTTTTAAACAGAGATCAAGATAATTATCATCACACCATTTAACAAACTCAGGTAATGCAGGACCATGATCAGACTCTAAACCTTGGAGTAGTGATACGAGGACAGTGTCATCAGAAAACTGTAGCTGTCAGTGTACATGATAAATAGAAGGGGAGACAACACACAGACCTGAAGTGAACCTGTGTTTGATACAGTTGTGTTGGACATTTGTTCATTCAAGACCTGCTGGAACCCTTTCAGAAAGAAAGCTTAAGATCAGCATTAGAAGCTGGTTTGGGAGATTAAAACAAGAGGCAAGTCTTTCACTCAGAATATGAGGCTGCATTTTGTTAAAAAAAAAACCTGAAGAAAAAACAGCAAATATGAGTCTTGCATGAGATCTGGATTTTTTAGGTACACAGCAAACTGCAAAAGATTGAGTTTTCCATCTATAAATTAAACAATGATATTTTTTAAAAATCTTTTCAAAATTATGGTAGATTAAATTAAATTAAGGTAAATCACAGTGATTCACTGCGAACAGTGTTTAAAATAGGTCCAGAGTATTTATTCCTCTTGTGGCGCAGTAAATCTGTTGATAGAAGTCAGGCATTACTTTTTAAAGGTTTGCCTGATTGAAGTTTCCAGCAGAAATGTGCACAGCATCAGGATTACTGCTCTGTGAGGGCTCAGGTCTTTGCAGAGATCTGACAGAGCACCGTCTGAGTTTGTTTGTAGTGTAGACCACTGTGATAATGACCATGTGGAATTCCCTTGGTAGAAAGTGCCGCCTGCATGTGATTGACTGTAGCTCCAGATCAGGTGCGCAGGGATAGGATAACAGTTATATTCCAACTGTTCTGTCACATGGATACATGGAAAAAGAATCGCCTGGTTGAATGGCACTGTCTGATATTTCAGGATTTAGCCAAGTTTTGGTGAAACATTACAGTTTCTGATAAATTGTTCGGTTATCTAGCACCTGTACATTGGCAAGCAGAATGCTTGGCGGGTGAACACCTATGTGGCCAATATCTGCACTGTTGTTTGATCTCCTCACATTTGCCTTGGTGCCTCCTTCAATGCTGAGGTGGACACTGAGATGGCATTGGTGGTCCATGCAATTGGGATTGTTGCTGAAGCTCATCTTTTCCCTTTTTCCTTGACGTTTTCTCTGATGTTTACCAGGGGCATTTTTAGGATTTAAAAAGATCTGGGGCCAAGCCCAGAACATCTGGGGCTGAGGAACTGGTTTAAAAAAAAGGCCAATATTTGAAAATTTTGGCCCGCCCAAATTTTTTTTTGTCCATTTAATTCTCTTTTTTTCTCTTCTTTCCTCCCCTCCCCTGCTTCTCCTCTCCTCTCCTCAGTAAGTAAGTAAGTATTTAAGCTAATTTACTTCTATGGCACCTTTTACAGAGCAGATTAACAAAGTGCTTCATAGATTCAAAATACACAAAAAACAATCACAGTGTACACTACGATCATGTAGCGGTTATTAATAACTATGTTAAAATTTGGATTTTGCACTCGTTAAAGTAAAAGGGGCACCATTCTCCATTCAGGAGAAAATTAAATCTTAAATTGTGACAGTGTTAAGACATGTCATTACTTTAATCAATCTCATAGTCTGTACCGTTTATTCTGTATACATTGATCTTATTTCATGAGAGAAACAAGATCAATGTATACA
>NW_024615715.1:0-1885 GCF_008729295.1 Plectropomus leopardus
TATATATATATATATAATTTTTTATTTTGTTTGCTTTGCTTGTCAGAGCGTTTTGTAAAGTATTTGTGGGCTCTAACTCGTAGGATATTATACGACCTGAGTTATGAGTCCTGACTGGATCTGTGTCTCTCAGTTTGTTTCTGTCGAGTTGTTTCTATTAAATCTTAATAAACGTTAACGAGGACGACCGTCGACACAAAGCCAACATCCTCCGCTGTCGTTCAAACATCGCTTCTTCTTCTTCTGTTATTGATTTCTGTTTAAGCCTCTCTCTCTTCTTCATCACTCACGATAAATGTCTCTCTGTCTTTGTTCCCAGACAGCGCTCGCTCCTCTCCAGGGTTCCTCCTCCTCCTCCTCCACCTCCTTCTTCTCCTTCTCTGTGTGATTGCTCTCATTTATGAAACACAAAGGCGGCGGAGCAGCTCAGCTCTGCAGGAGCTCTGGCACTTACAGCACGCCGCCGCCGGGGATGATGGGAGCTTTTTTTAAGGCTGTATGTGCTCTGCAGAGTCAACAGGGAGGAGAGTGTGTGTGTGTGTGTGTGTGTGTGTGTGTGTGTGTGTGTGTGTGTGTGCGCACATGCTCTTTTGCTGTTTCAGGTTTTTTAGTTTTAATCCTTTAAATCAAAGATGCTGAACAAGCTGATGACATCACTGATTACATCACGCGTTGATGCAGTAAAATAAATAAAATCAAAATTTACATGAAGGGTTAAAAATAACAGCAGCAGCACTGCGTTTTAATCGCTGTAGAGCTGCTGCTGGTCTCTGCCACATCATATACAGACCAGTAGGACCAGTGTTTCCTGTATAATCAGACTCCAGTCTGTATTACTAATAAAAGCAATATAAATACAATAAACAGAATAAATATAAACCACTATAACCAGTGTTACCAGCATCAATAACAAACCAGAACATAGTGTAAACATTAAACCAGATGAACCACTGATACCACTATAAATACAGACTATTATAACCAGTTAAAACCAGTACACCCAGAATGACCAGTATAAGCAGTATCATATAAACCAGTATAACCAGTATAAGCACTAAATTATTAAATCAGTCAAACTATTACCAGTATATAGACAGACGATTATAACCAGTTAAAACCAGTTTACCCAGTTTAACAAGAAAATATAAAAGTCAACCAAGATAAAACACGAAGAATTTTTTTGGAGTTAAAAAATTGTAAGTTTGATAAAAGAAAATGCAAACTGGGAAAAAAACCCCAAAACATTATGTCGAGGTTTTATAGAAGAAAATTAAAACAGGTGGTAAGTTTTTGTCTCCCGTCAGATTATTAAAGGGGAGAGTAGGAGGAAGACGTGATACGGACTTTACTCCAAATCAGTGTTTCTGTGGAGCTTAAAGGTTCCTCTGACTCCTCAGTGAGATATGAAGATATCATCAGGTTCATTTTGGTTAAATATTTATTTTCTGTCAGACATTGAACATGACAAATATACTGTAGAACAGCATCACCAGCTGGAGGACCTATTCTACTAAAACTCACAGAGGTCCAGGTACTAAAATGTCCTCCCAGCAAAGGTCCGAGCCTCAAACCTCAAATCAATATCACGGTTATTAGGTTATTATTTATTATTTAGCTTTTTTTTGTGTTTTGTTTTTTGTCCTCATAGTTCACTGACACAGTGTCATGTGACCATGGTGTGTTGGAGTGTAATAAACATATGATTTATTATTATTTATTAAACTTTATATCAAAATCAAAAGCTCCATCTGAGGCCTGCCAACACTCCCAGTTACAGAAAGGCTGAAAATATGAGACATTCAGTCGGCGCTGTAGCAGGCTGTTCCCAGTGTTCCCAGTGTTCCCAGTGTTCCCAGTGTTCTCAGTGTGTGCTCCCAGTATGCAT
>NW_024615716.1:0-1019 GCF_008729295.1 Plectropomus leopardus
TAGAGCTGCTGCTCCTTTACGTCAAAAGGGGCTAATTGAGGTGGTTCGAGCATCTGATCAGGATGACTCCTGGGCGCCTCCCTCTGGAGGTGTTCCGGGCACGTCCAACGGTAGTTTGCCACGGGGCAGACCCAGAACACACCTGAAGGATCACATATCTTGTCTGACCTGGGAACATCTTGGGGTCCCTCAGGAGGAACTGGAAAGCATTGCTGGGGAGAGGGATGCCTGGAGTGCTCTGCTTAGCCTGTTGCCCCCACGACCCGGCCTCGGATAAGCAAACGATAATGGATGGATGGATGGCTAATAATAATAATAATAATAATTTATTTTCTCTGTAACCTAATTTTTTGTGCATAATTATAATTACAATAATAAATGTAGTTTTGACTTTCTAGTTACTTGATAATTTTCAAATGCTTTTCCCTCTCTCTTTTTTTTGTTTTTTTGTTTTGTTTTTTTAGCTAAGGCCATTTTCTTGTCATCTGTCAAGGTTGTAAAGCTTTAAATGCTTGTATAAGGCATCTTAATGTAGCACATGAAAACTGATGTTGATCCAGATTTCAAAGGGTTATTTGTATGAGAATCAGCAAGTTGAGTGCATAGTCTGGAAGGAAACTATTTTCTGAGGTTGCTGAGAGTCCGCTGATTTGTGTATGAAAATAGTTCTGGATTTATTCAGAAAAATCTTCTGACTTTCCAGCTGTGAGAATTCATATTAGAGGAGGGGAGAGAAGGGGAGGAGGGATCAGCAGTTTTTGGTGTCAGACACCGACGGTGGATTGGTCAAAACAAACAATGGACTTTCAATTGGGAGCCTGCTGTCCACTTCCTGTATGAATGTAAAGCCAAACCATGATGTTTTTTTTTTTATTATTTTTGAACCAAACCATGTGTTTTAGTTGCACAAGAAAATAAATGTAAATATGATTACAGATGTTTTTGGCGTAAGATACAGACACAAAGAGGCATCTCTGACAGCAGTATGATATGCCTATTATAAAGAACATTTAAAATAA
>NW_024615717.1:0-2084 GCF_008729295.1 Plectropomus leopardus
TGGGCCGGGAACAGGGGAGGCTGGAAGCCGTACGCACACTGGAAAGGCGTGAGTCCGGTGGCAGAACTGACCAAGGAGTTGTGGGCGTATTCCACCCAAAGGAGTTGGGAGGACCAGGAGGCGGGTTGGCTGGAGGCCATGCAGCGAAGAGTGGTCTCCATATGCTGGTTCATCCGCTCCGTCTGGCCGTTGGACTGGGGATGGTATCCCGATGACAGGCTGGTGGAAGCCCCCAGTAGGCGGCAGAACTCCCTCCAGAATGCAGACGTAAACTGAGGCCCTCGATCCGACACCACGTCAGTAGGCAGGCCGTGCAGACGGAAGACGTGGAGCAGCATCAGTTCTGCGGTCTCCTTGGCGGAGGGGAGCTTGGGCAGAGCAATGAAGTGGGCCATCTTGCTGAACCGGTCCACCACCGTCAGGATGGCAGTGTTGCCGTCTGACAGTGGCAGACCGGTGACAAAGTCCAAGGAGAGGTGGGACCAGGGGCGATGAGGGACCGGGAGGGGTTTCAGGAGGCCAGCAGGAGCCTGGCGGGACGTCTTGCTCTGGTTGCAGACCGGGCAGGCAATTACAAAGTCTTTGGTGTCTTGGTCCAGAGTTGCCCACCAAAATCGTCGCTGCAGGACCTCCCTAGTCCGAGCGACCCCTGGGTGACAGGTCAGACGGGATGCGTGGGCCCACTGCAGAACCTCAGACCTGAATTCTTGAGGCACGAACAAACGGTCCTGTGGGCAGGAGCTGGGACCCGGCTGTTCCTCCAGCGCTGTCTTAATCCGCTCCTTCAACTCCCAGGTGAGAGCGGCCAGGAGACGGGAAGCAGGGAGAATGCTGTCGGAACGGGAAACCTCCTCATCCTCCCCCACCAAGAACTGCCGGGACAGCGCATCCGGCTTGACGTTCCGGGAACCAGGTCTGTAAGAGAGCGTGAAGAGGAATCGAGCAAAGAACAGAGCCCACCGGGCCTGGCGGGAATTGAGTCTCTTAGCCGACTTGATGTATTCAAGGTTCTTGTGGTCAGTCCAAACCAAGAACGGGACCTGGGTACCCTCCAGCCAGTGGCGCCACTCCTCCAACGCCAGCTTCACCGCCAGCAGCTCCCGATTCCCGATGTCATAATTTCTCTCGGCTGGGGATAGTCGCCTGGAAAAGAAGGCACAGGGATGCAACTTCCCGTCTTCGGCCGAGCGTTGGGAAAGGACGGCCCCTACACCAACGTCTGAGGCGTCGACTTCCACCACAAACTGCTTATCGGGGTCAGGGATGAGGAGGATGGGTGCCGAACTGAAGCGTCTTTTCAAATGCTGGAAGGCTTCATCTGCGGCCGGGGACCAGCGAAACGGAATCTTGGATGAGGTGAGTGCAGAGAGAAGAGCTGCCACCGTGCTGTAGCCCCGGATGAACCTTCGATAGAAGTTAGCGAAACCCAGGAAACGCTGTAGTTGTTTTCGTGAGTCGGGGATCGGCCAGGAGGAGACGGCAGAGACCTTGGCGGGGTCCATCTCCATCCGGTTGTGCCCAATGATGTAGCCCAGGAAGGAGACGGAGGCGGCGTGGAATTCACATTTCTCTGCCTTGACGAACAATGAATTCTGTAACAGGCGCTGCAGAACTGTCTGGACATGATGAACATGGTCTTGTCGGGACTGGGAGAAAATCAGGATGTCGTCAAGGTAAACAAAAACAAACTTATTCAGATAGTCTCTCAGCACGTCATTGATCAGAGCCTGGAAGACTGCTGGGGCGTTGGTAAGTCCAAATGGCATGACGAGATACTCATAATGTCCATTGGGTGTGTTGAACGCCGTCTTCCACTCATCTCCCTCTCGGATTCGGACCAGGTGATATGCGTTGCGGAGATCCAGTTTGGTGAAGATAGTGGCTCCTTGCAACAGTTCAAAGGCCGAGGCGGTGAGAGGGAGGGGATAGCGGTTCTTAATAGTGATGTCATTCAGGCCCCTGTAGTCGATGCAGGGCCTAAGAGAGCCATCCTTCTTCCCCACGAAGAAGAAACCGGCCCCAGCGGGAGACGAGGCAGGCCGGATAATGCCAGAAGCCAGAGAGTCTCTGATGTAGGTCTCCAT
>NW_024615718.1:0-1697 GCF_008729295.1 Plectropomus leopardus
ACAACAAACTATAGTATGACTTCTTTATGATGTTTTGGACAACATAGTATGGCTATGATATTTTGGAGGTCATTGTATCGTATCAGTTTTTCTGATATTTTGCATGACATACTACGGTCATACTATAGTATAATGTCTCTCACAATACCATAAAAACTTCATAGTATAGTATGTGCCAAAAAATGTCATGAAGACATCAAAGAACACTATGTCGCTCAAAATATCATCATAACAATAAACATCACAGTGTATTTTGTGATATATACTGTTTACTGTTATATGATATTTACTGTTTGAGGTTTGCTTACATGTGAAGTTTTTGTAAACAATACATCTTTGTATTCCATATTATATGAATGGTAGAAATACAACAATGTCATTGTCTACTAACTGTCATGGATTATAGAACAACTTTTTAATTTTCATTTAACGGTTTGACAAAAATGAAATATTTGTCAGAACTTGTAGAACTGTATAAAAAAGATCAGTTATAGGGCCTATGTTCCAAAGATAACAGGATGTCACACTACATTTTATGGATTATTATTATTATAATAACACTGTAATACATGATAGTAAAGGCACATTAAATGGAATATTAAAACAATCATGCATTTTGAAATACTTTTGATGTAAGTATAATTTTAATGGGAAAAGAGATACTAATATGGATGCTTGCCACACGATGTGGAAAGACCACAGCTTATTAGTGGGAGACGTGTTAACATGATCACATAATCTAACCAGACTGTCAGAGCCAGTCTCTTAACCCTTTGACACCTGAGCAAATCAGTTTGATTCCTTTTGTAAATGTGGAGGGAAGAGACAGAGAGCAACTCGGCAAGAAATGTCCTGCACATTTCAAGGAATTATTAAAAAAATAAAAAAACAAAAGAAAGATCTGAAAAACAATTTTTACAAAAAAGAAAAAAGATAACATTAATTAAAGAAAAATGTCCAAAGAACTATATTCATAATTAAAATTATATATTTAAAGTATGTTCACAATTTTTTGTATATATATACACACACATATACATATACATATACATATATACATGTATGACTATTAAAAATCTATCATTGTCAAGTTCTGCAATAAGCGTTATGCATTTTTATGTTGTTATTGCATATTTTTTCAATAATCTCAATCGATGTCAAATGGATTTTTATGAAGATTTCAATGAAAACATTTATATCTTAAACAGGAGAGCACAGTGTAGAATACAACAGGAAAATATACGTGTCAGAGACAAAAGATGACGATCTTTATTGCTATTTCAAATCAACAAAATCTAAGCTTTCTAAACAAGACGTCAGAGAAGTTTTGAGTTAGAAAAATCACCTTGAAATACTTTTCCAGATATGATCATCCTGAAAGCTGATCTGAACCAGCTGTAAAAGAACGCATAAATAAAAGGGTTGAGCAGAGAATTAGACAGTGCAAGCCAGTTAAGTGTGTCAAACACGGGGATGGACACTGAATCATAACTAAAAGTAAGAAATGTCATGCAAAAAAAGAAAGGAGTCCAGCACATCAGAAAGACTCCCATAATGATAGCCAAAGTTATTGTGGCCTTTTTCTCCATCTTACTGACAGTTGCTCTAGACTTTGTGTTCTGGATGCTGCGTGCCTGTCTCTGTGCCACGAGGAAAATCTTTAGGTAGATACAGAGCATTATGATCACTGGCAGGTA
>NW_024615719.1:0-1555 GCF_008729295.1 Plectropomus leopardus
GGTCTGACGCAAGCCAGGCGTTGCACTGGAAGCCCCAACAAATGCATTCTTAGTGTTGAGATGATACTTTAAGCTTGAACAGCTTCGGTGAAACTGAAACTCCTTATTGCAATGTGTGCAAATTACTATTTGGTTATTTATATTTCCATCTTTGTTCTTTTGAAACTCAAATTCCCCATTCAGAGGGCCAACCTGTTCTTGCTCCATTGTTGAGGGATGCGGTGAGTTGAGTGAGTGGAAGTATGGGATTCATGGAGCGGGACATCTGCACATGCGTTAAATGCGTCAAATACTTTAACGCAATCAATTCAAAAAATTAATTACCGCCATTAACACGCTAATTTTGACAGCTAGAATATATATATATATATATATCAACATATCTCCATAAATCCTACTCACTAGACATTTAATGTAGCCTTATGATAGTTTAGAACAGCTGTTTAAGTCATATCATCCCTCCATTCATGACACCTCACACTGACACTGCACATGTGTGACCTTTCAGCTTTAAATGTTGTGAGAATTTATTTGACATTGATGTAAAAATATTTAATATATTTGGACATTAGCATGATTTTATGGTAAATAATACAGGCCTGCTCTCAGTCACTGAAACAAGAAACAGCAGCAGCTTTAGGCTGTGTTGCTGTACAGATTTGCAGATAAATATTGCACCCAAAACAAATAATTAATTTAAAAAAATATATTGTATGCTAAATAGTGAAATGGATTTCTTTCATTATTTAGTCGAAAGTTAAATTAGCTTACTCTCTAGCTTTTAAAGGACAAGAGACAGAATTATGCACAGCATCATGCAGCATTTCAGATTTACATTTTGGTAAATGTATTTGCACTTGTTCAGTGCCCTTTGTAGTCGTCCAGCCACTCAGAGCACTCATACACTACATATTACATTCATCCATTCACACACACAACCAGAGGCTACAATACAAGGTAATAAAATGGTATAAAATGGTTTTGATTTCTTTTGAAAACATGGAAAACAAGAAGTCCTTTTAGGTCATTTCCTTTTTTAATTTTTTTAAAAATTTTTTGCTAATTTTTTTGGTCATTTCCTCTTAAGCTGCTCATTGTCCTTCTCCTTTCCTCAAGTTTTAAAGGGTTAACCATTTATACACACTTGGTTGATGACTTGCTCTGCCTCCTGAGCCACATCATGGCACATTTGACTGTGGCTTTTAATAAACTGTTTTCAATGTTTACAGAGTTTATTGCTTGTTTCCACTGTTAAATTATAAATGTGCCTCCATTACCTATGTAGTGAAATATATATAATTATATAGGCCTACTGCAAACCAAAAAAAGAACAAATGAAGTAATCTTGTGGCACCATTGTCCCATCTAAAAGGCACCCATTTGGGAACCAATAGTTTTGACATACACAAATAGTTTGATTTGATTATTTAAATAAATAACCAAAACTCTGTTCTCATCATCAGATTTCATCATGAAAGCTCAGTTGCTATCATGTGTCCTACAGCTGACAAGTGTGCAAGAACTTCGAAAAAAGGCAAGTATGTATGCATTGACC
>NW_024615720.1:0-1253 GCF_008729295.1 Plectropomus leopardus
CATGGTCATGTCTCTGAGGTGGGTAATGTGGCCTGGAGGTCATTTTAGACTTTTATCTTGAGTAGTGACTTTTATTTTAACAGAAGCATTGTGTGCATACATTGTGTTTATGTTTAATAGTTTACTGTCTGTTGTGCACTGATGGCCTGGTTGTTGTGGTGTCCATTAAAATGGATTTGAGGTTTGTTAACTTTTTTAACAATGTTTAACTTCCACAAACCACACAAAATGTGTTAACATCGTGTTTGCCTCTTTTGTAGTGGTGAATTGTTCCAGACTGATTGAAGGACATCAGGGTAATTGTAGTACCTGCTCAGACACAATCAGCTGCTGTTTTGTTTTGGGCTGTTTTGTTTTGTTCTGTTTGTTCTGTTGATATGAGTGTTTGTCTTAGGTTTGGTTTTGTAAGTGCTATTAAAATTTGCCCTTTTAGCTCGAACCAACTGGTTTAATACAGTTTTAACTGTTTCTTTAGTAACATTTCCTTTCTTCTCCCTTACAGTGCAGTGGTTGCTGGCTAGCGGTGGAGGCTAGGCACTCGGGGTGGTTCCCAGCACCTTTCTGTTGTAGTGATAAGGGCACTGGGACACGATAGTCTGCACCTGTTTGCTGTGTGTTTGCTGTGTGTTTTCTGTGAGTTCACGAGTGGTGGGTACTACCACTTCCTTTGGTAGTTTGCCTCCCCCTTGCTAGCTTCCACTCACTCCCCCTTCCTTTTTTTTTTGATAGTTTTAATAATTCACTTTGGAAGTGTTTTTATTAATTGAAAAGAGTTATTGTTAAGAGAATAAATTGTAATAAATTTTCATACATCCTACTGTAATTTTGACCCGCATTCATTTCTCATTACTAATTCCTTCTTTTCCCTCCACAGACACTTCCATTTTAAAATTATTTTTGCTTAGATAATTATTAATAAATAAATCCTGATTTGCTTTTGAACCATGTCTCTGTCTTGTAGTGCTTGAACCTGTGTTTGCCTTACTGCTTAGAACTGGGTAAAACTCCTTGGGTGAAAGTCCTTAGGTGGTGTTGTTTGGCTTGCAATTTGTATCATTCTGTTACAGCCCCTTTATAATATAAAAGTACCCACCACCATGTTGCTACATATAGCATGTCGCCCTAGATAGCATAAATAAGGCATACTATAGCATGTCATCTGAAATAGCAAAAATTCATACTATAGCATGTTGTCAAAATACTATAAAAAAAATCATACTATAACATGTAGTCCAAAAAAGCATTAAAAAGTC
>NW_024615721.1:0-1499 GCF_008729295.1 Plectropomus leopardus
GAGGAAAAGCTGCTGAGATTTTAGTCAAAATGTCCAAACGTGAAATGCTGAGTTTGCTGGTGAAGCAGCGACTAACTGCGGCTGCTGAGGAGATTTTCGGGCTGTTTGAAAGATCGATAGCAGAGTACGAGGAGGAACTTTCTCGATCAAAAGAGGAAAACGAGCGACAGCAGAAACTCCTGGACGCTGTTTTCAGCCCTCAGCTCCGGCTGCACAGAGCAGGTCTGATACAGTTTATTACTATTTCATTATTTCCTTAAACTGCTGGGAAAGAAATGTTGAGAGCTTTTACCAATATAAAAGCTCAAATACTGTATCACCCTGCGAAATTCTCTTTAACAGGCAGTGGTGAGTTTTTTACTGAGTGATGTTACGTTTACTTTACCAAATATTTTATACAAAACATACAACATTTCCTCCATGTTGAGGAAATCAGTAATATATGTTAGGGATCGACCGATATGGATTTTTCAGGGCCGATACCGATAATTGATAACTAAGCGAAACCGATAGCCGATATGTATAACCGATATTTATTTGCAGTAAAAATGAAAATGTTGGTGTCAAAATTTACAGAAACACACCTGGGATTAGAATGAATACAATATACTGTTTGTTTACACTGAAAAAAATGGCCTTAACTTTTTGTAAAATAACATGAACACATAATTAACATAATAACATGAACACATAATCTTTACTGAAATGCCTATTAAAACAAAAAGTGCAGGGGCCTTCTAGTAGCATTTCCCAAAACTCACTCAAATGAATAAATAAATAAATTAAATAGCTCCCTGAACTTTTGAAAAAAATCAACAAAATAAACTGAACTGTTCTCATAATTAACATAACATGAACAAATAATCTGAATTGAAATGCCATGTCTTTGCAGGTATTGCAGACTGCCTTTCCTGGGGTTGGCTGTGTGAAATACTGCCATACTGTACTTTTCACCCGCTTCTTTGATCCATCCATCTGTAATGAGGATTTAGAGAAAGAGAGACAAAAAAAAGAGTGAGAATTAAAAAAGAAAAAATATATATTCATTTATTAGAGCAAAACTGTCTGTTAAACTTCCACTACACTACATAATATTCTTAATGATAGCCTACATTAATAACATTTAATTAATGATGTCTTAAGTGCTCTCCCTCTCAGGTAGGATACATCTGATCCAGCCTGATTAAGACCAAACAATAAAGAGGGCGGCCAGAACCTTGGATCACTACATTCATTTTATAGATATAATAGTTACTTTTCAGATTAAAATTTTACTAAAACAGCATGAATAAATAAAGACACAACTCTCAGTGCTCACCAGAGTTTTTCACTTATAGTTCCTTATTTATTATTATATTTATTTATTTAGAGAAATGAATTCATGTTCAGAATCTCAGAACATTAAATGTACACTATTGTGCTTAGAAGTGTATGTCATATTACATAAGAATAAGGCACTTGGCAATTGTAAATGCAAACAATAAAGGCTACTTTACACA
>NW_024615722.1:0-7037 GCF_008729295.1 Plectropomus leopardus
GGATCTAGTCTTTGTTTTGACCCCACATCAAAGTTTAGACCAATTTCTTCACAATAAGGGAACGCAGAGATAAGAAAATCGTCCTTCAGCTCCTCTATTGACAGTGTGCTTGAAAATATGAATTCATCCTCATGTTCATAGTCTTCATGGGGTGCTCCACCCATCTCTTCTGAGAGGCGTTCGGTCTTTATGTTTCCGTTGGATGGTTCTTGTGAACACATGAATTCATCTTCTTGTTCACTATCATCAGTATCATCCATCTCCATTGGGAACCTTTCAGTCTTGTGCTCTGTAGATGCTTTGGTCAGCCCATTGTTGCTGTTGCATTCTGGCTTAGATGTGTCAAACAGAGTGAAAACTTCATTTCTATCCACAGGAGGTTTCCTGATCAGCTCTTTGACTTTGTAATGAATTCGAGCAGTAAAATCAATCCGCTGTTGCTTATTTTTCAAACCAAGATCAAAATTGTTCTCAAGAATTTTTGTAAGAAAGCGACTTTTACCCTTGTTTACTGTTTTAGCAAAGTCACAGACCTCAAGTATGACAGCGTTTGTCACTAATTGTATGTCTATTTTTTTCCTTGTGCTGGATGCCACGTTAAAATCCAATCCTACTCTACTGCAGTGATAAAATGGTTGTGGATGTCTTGAATTTTTCTTAACATGCATAATGCGCCACTGCCATACTTTGCTTGCATCCATCTTTTTTGTCCTGCAGGTGTCCCTGTTGTCCATCTACAGCAGTCTCTTGGTTCTTCTTGATCATCTATGTCTTCCTTTCCTGTATTTAGCAGAGGAAAAAAGGACAAACTACCAAATCAAATTCATTATATGTGAAAACCTAATAAGCAATAAACAAGATTCTGACTGCAGATCAGAAAATGTAGTATGATTTCAGTTTGTTACATACCTTGTAAGACATGATTTAAAACAGCCAAGAGCTCCTCCAATATTTTTGGCCCACACTGTAGGTCTGCATCCTACTCGTGTCAGTGATGGGACAATGCTGGTAGAGGGCAACCCGAAATGAAACAAGTTTGACTGTTAGTTAACTCGTCCCATCCAATACAATTCATAATTATTTCTGAAGCACACTGAAAAACAAAACTAGTAAACCAAAATCTTATACAATCTAAAAACTATGTATCAAAAACTATAAACACACTACAGGAAAGCACAGTTGGTAGAAAAAAACCCAAACTTGATTGATGTCTATGACCAGCACAAATTTCTGAATTGTTGACCAAACATATGATCACCTCCAAAATAATCTACTTAGCATGTATCATATGGGAAATAATTAAGTTTCATATGCGGTTTTTCGCCCAAATCATAGTATTGTGTAAACAAGGTGGAATTCAAAGGATTACAATTCAAAAACATCAATACTAATTTGGTATTTATGATCAGGTCTGAAGTTGTTTGGAACATTAAACCAAAGAAATGGTAAAAATGCAGTTTTACAGCAGTTTCAAGAAGGTCCCATTTTGGGACCTAGGGCCTAAAAGGAAGTTTTTCTGATTATTTGAATTTATACAAAAAATAAAAATGCATAGAAGTCAATGTTGTTGCTAAATATTGACATATCCAAAACTATGATAATCCCTGCATTGTTGTTTTAATTAAATAAAGGTGGTAAATATCCAGTTCCCTCATCTTAAAGTCTATGGGTTTTTTGAATGGGTCTTCGATAAAATGCCCTAAATTAGGTCTGAGGTTAAAACAGACTAAAAGGTATTCAGACTTTTTGTTTTGCAACATGAAATACGTCTACTTAAACCCGATTTGTGAACTTTTAAGGTTTTACTTGTCTTTAAAAACGGTGGCTGCTAACAAGTGGCTAATTGGGCCTACAGTCTTTGTCGGCATCACACCGGACACAGAAACTCATTCAACCCACTTATCTGCCGTAACAGCTTTACAGAGTCGCACTCGAACTTGTTCAAAACACAAAAGTGGTGTTCATCTGTGAAGATTATCATGATGAACAAAAAGTGTAAGTCTCATGAATTGTGTTCGTCAGAGAGCTTATTTTTGGCGATAACCTAAAATCCAATGCAAAACTCCCAAACACCCTGCATCCCAACACCCATACTCTCATACTATTGAGTATGCCAGAAAAAGATTTAGTATGTCCCAGTACTATGTATGTAAAATGCAGTATGCCAAAAATACCAAGATATCCTACTACATTCAGCCGCATTTTGCTGTATGCAAGCCAGCATGCTGTTCTGTTCCTTACCCACAATCCCCTGCATCTACATCTTGGAAGCTGAGTGACAGCTGACAGAAGCCACAATCATGAACGACAGTGCAATCTAGTGACTGCCGACCAGTCACATGGTAATAATAGCAATAGGCTATATATTGTTTAAGTAACAAAAAAAAAATATAGATAAACACCAACAAAAATAAATAAAAATAACAGTGATAGAGAAATGCATATGTAGGCTGGTAAAGTAAATATAATTTTAGAATCCACAATGTATGCAGTTATAACTAAAAAGTTAAAGGTTGTTGAGTAACAATAGAAGAGCTCGCTGTTGAGTTTAGTGAATGGCGATTTGTTTTATTTTCATGGTAACAGTTATATAAGAAAGAGGGTCAAAGTTCAGGGTGCAGTATTATGAAGAAGTAGTATGTCCTGATTGTGTGCACACTGCATGCAACAGTACATACTTTGCAAGGGCAGCCATAGTACCTACTAAAAGTAAAAAAAAGAATTACGCGATTGTTTGCAATCTATTCCATATTATTAGTGTGAGTACAATATTAGTGTATTGGCATTTTCATTTAAGCACAATTCAATTCATAGTTCACTCTGCCTGTTTTACATTTATTGTCCAAAACTACCTTCCGTGACAGAAACCATCTTTGGAAAACAATTATTTATGATGTACTTTGAGTTTTTTTAGTTAAGCCTATGACCATACACTAACATGGAGGGGCGGGTCTTAGGATCTGCACTGCAGTCAGACACCAGGGAAGGTGGTCGAGATTGCATAACCGCACTTTGGGGGGGCAGGCATGTCGTCCACACAGTCTATTGTAAAGCCCTAAATAGCAGATTGTACCCCGGGGGGTGGGGGGTCAAGCAGCCTTGCACAGACTCGGGATCCCGTTTGATTTGACTATAACATGAAATCGACCGCATCTGCTGCGTCTCCGTCCAGCAGCCCTCGGAGCTCTGTCCAGCAGGAGAATTAATGCTCCTAATAATAGTTACTGTGCACGACAACGACAAAAGCAAATTATAACGAACAGGGGCACCGCATTGATAACAAAAACACGGTCACCTAGTGTGTCTACCTTGATCTATTTCGTTAATTATAAAATTAATTATCCATCTGACCGAATCTTCTATATTTTTCATGTGTAACCGGATTTGTAAAGCTATCACGTTGAGCTTTTTTGGACTGTTGCCATGCTGTGGCCGACACGCTGCCGGTGGGATCGCAGGACAAACGTTACACACCACCAACTTTCGGTACTGCACACACCAAGTACAGCTAAAGTACATTCCACTTCGAGTTCACGATGAGTACTTTTTATCGAGTATATTTTGTGTACAAAAACATGAGCTTTTATTTGCTATACACAACATGGCAGGAGAGAAGGTACAGGGATAGACTTCATTAAGAAAAGCACAACCGCCGCTGTTATCTAAGCAATAGGACGAAACAAAAAGGTGTAAACGTACCGGATAAAGACGAAACAATCACCCAGACATCCTTCGTTGTTAAGACCGCGTACTGTTTTCCGGACGATGTTTTTTCCTTGTAAATAATCTGTAAATGGAAGAAGAAACGATAGAGAAAGTATTTGCAGGAAGTGACGAAGGAAGGTTTCACAGCCGGAACTTCAAATTAAAAGTGTTTAGGAATTGATAACTGGCAACGAGAAGCATAAATGCAGATATCTGTTCATAAAGATAAGATTGCCAGTAATTAAGACAATACAACAGAACTATAGCATTGCAAAAATGTTTGCTATGTCTTCACAATCTGTTTGATGCAATATTTTTTTTGTATGAAACCCTTTCCCTGTTGCCTGTTTTTATGTTATAAAAGGATGGAGTTCACACACACCTGCACACTGAATAAATTAACTGAGCAGCAGAAACTCTTGGTTTTGTGTTCCTTCAGTTCTGGAGAGTAAATATATACAAAATGAACCCAAATCAAGCAGATTATTGCAGTTTAGTCTAGAAAACATGCAGCCACTTCAATATATAGACATTTTAGTTACTTTTTCAAAAACAAAACACAAAATACTATAAATTAAGTTTTGTGTCATTATTGGCGTTCAGTGTCAGGGTTTACATTATGTAATACACTATTTTTTCAAGCAATGTGGCGAGGGCCTTTGACATTTTATCTTGTCAAATTAAACATTAAAGAAATTAAAATTAAAATTAAGAAAATTCTGACTTTTATGGAGTCTGGAGGGTCTATGCTGCATCTTAAAAGAAAGTAGAGGAAAGCTGCTGGTGTGGAGCCGGACCAAAAGCTGTCTACCAGTATTACACAAGTCAAGTGTCATATCCTTAACTGTTTCTGAGACTTAATTCGGTTGAATTGAGAATAAATCATGATTTCACATAGAGCAGTCAGTGTTGAAGACTTTCATAGTGGCAACAGGCAAAAACAAAAGAGTAAAATTTATCTGCAGCACACCAAATAAACTACCATAAAACATTTGCATATCCTATTTCCTTAGTATTTGAAAAGAACACACAAGTAGAGTGGATACTTTCATGATTTTATATAAAATGTATAAAAGCAGCAATGAGCAATAGACAGATCCATGTCATTTTCATTTCTATAGTGTACATCTGTATTATGCAGTGTATAAACTATGACCAAAGTATTATCACGTTTATCTTTACAAATTTACATCAGCTTTTAGAAATGGCCACCGTTTTTGTAATTTACTTTTTTAAAATTTTCATTGTAAGCTATACATAAATAAATAAATAAATAGTATAAAGTCAGAAAAGGCACTAATAAAATGTTGGAAAAACAACTTATAAAAAACTCTTCAAACAAGAGCCCACACTGCCTTAAATCTGCTTTCGACAAAGTAATAAAACTAAATAAAATAGCAAATCTTTAAATTGTTGATTTTTCCAGAAACTGACATCAGAAGAAAAATGAACACTAGGGAGAAGTTACAAGAATTTAAAACTATAGCATATAAACTGTTAATGGAAAACCTATCAAAGCATAATACTGACAGCCCTTTGCATTGAAATATTTTTAGTCAGATGTATTCATCTCTGTGGGCCTCTGGGACAGAATGTCTTTAATAAAAGTAACATGAAAGAAAAATACATTATGAAAATACACTTAAAGAATTTACATCTTGTCCTTTTCAGAACGAAACATCCAAGCATAACATTAATTAATCAATGAGCTTTTTTAAAGCATACATTTCTGCAGCAGTAAACTATTTTTTTCTCCTCACCATGAGCACAACAAATAGATTGTGTTGAATGTGACGTACATCTTCTTCTTATATGATCAGTGATTTAAAACCGTATAAGAACCTAATCCCTGTTAGATGCATCTTCTGTGAACTCGTGGTCCAAGTCACCTGGTTCATGTTCTTGCTCTTCTTTGATCCATTTACCCTCTTTGCTCTGATCTGTAGTTACCGTGAAGTATTCATGGGATCCTGCTGATTTAACTGGGAATAAATTATCAACACTGTCTGTGTCCCTTTCGGTTTTTACGTTAGCCGTAGTGTTCGGATCGACAGCAGATCCCCGTGGTTCAGCCAGGACGTAATACTGGAGATACTGATTTGCTATTTCTGGTTGTGTTATTTCACAGTTTGGCCATAATATCATTGAACAATTTACAAAAGGTCCTGTAGGTACAGCTGGATCTACGTGTGCGGCATCTTCAGTGGTTGACTCTGTTTTGACATCATCGCAGTGTGGATGATATTTTTCCTCTGGGTCCGGTTCTTGTTTCAGATCGACAAAATATGGATCATACTCCTCCTCTTTAATCTGTATGTTTTCCGGAAGAGGAACATCATATCCTCCCCTCACTGGACTTCCACACACCGGCTCCATCCCCCAAGGATCTCTTGGGATATTTGGGTCCTCTTCATAGGACCAATTTTCCTCGTCATATTGTAACCTATAAGAAGAATGATGAGGACTGTCGTCAGAATGGCTTTTCACTCTACCCCTTTTTGGTTTTCCCTGTGAACACTTTGCAAGTTTCTTATTTTGCACTTCCTTCGGAGGAAACACAAATGGCAAATGAAAGATCTTGTTTGGTTTGTCTATTTTTTTTTTCTGCTGCTTGGCCATGGTTCGGACTTTGGATGAAGCAGCTATGGAAAATTCCCAGCGCCTGTAATATTGTGAGCTAAGATCAAAGTTATAGTCAAGAATGTCAAACAAGGTGCGTGGCAAATGGCATCCTTTTTGCCTGACAGCAAATTTATGTATCTCACATACTACAGCTCTTGTCAATAGTTTCAAGTCCAGTTTCTCTTTCTTGCCTGATTTTGATGTCACATCTAGATCTAAACCTATCTCTGTGCAGATAGGATAACTATTTACCTGTACTTTACTCTGACGATTTCTCTTTACTTTTACAACACTTGTAGTATGACTTAGCAGTGTGGCACTTTCCGCCTTTGATTGAAGTGCCAGCTTTCTTTTCTTAATAGTTTCCTTCCTTTCATATATCTGCAATGCAGATATCACAGATGCCATGTCTTGCTCTGTGAGGCTCTTTGGGCTGCATGGTTGTATGCAAGGTGCTATATCAACTGAGGCTGATTTAATCTGATTTGATTTCATACCCCGTTTACTTACAAGTGGAGGTTTTCTGAAAGAACACGACTTAGCATCAAAAGGCTCACTGAACCAGGCATTTGTACCCTCTTTCTGTGCCATTGCTCTGCTGAACAGCTGTGTCATATTTATGTTTTCCCCCTGCATGCTAACATCGAAGTTGTGTTCAAGGACTGCATGGATGATCTTGCTTTTAGTTGAACACAGTTCTTTGGCAAATG
>NW_024615723.1:0-432 GCF_008729295.1 Plectropomus leopardus
AAAAATGTATATTTTAATTTGGGGGTGAACTGCCTCTTTAACATCAGTTTCATGTTATTTAAGCTTAGTAAACGGTTTATAGAAAACTGATTTTGTTTTGTAAACCTTTAAAGAGATACTTTAGCGGTACCTGTAATATCTGTCTTTCAGTGATCATAATTCACAGACAATATATTATATAATGATCATTTTTTTAACCTACCTCACATCCTGTATGAGGGGACAGCTGGACAGACTGGCAGCTACAGCACACAGCTCTGAAGTCCCAACAGAGGTCAGACTGACACACAAGAAAAAGAATCATATTATTTACTGTTAAGCTAATAAGAAGTCATCCATTCAGGGTTTATACACATTATAGCAATACATTTTCATGACTTTTCCAAGACTTTGAGGCAAATTTCAAGACTATATAACAGCCTAATGAAATAA
>NW_024615723.1:440-1180 GCF_008729295.1 Plectropomus leopardus
CTTTTCTAAAGCTTTCTAATAAGCTTTTCTAAACCAAAGTTACAAAGTTGTTAAAAGGGTTAAGAGTTCGGAAATATAAATCAGAGCCAAACCATGCAAGGATTTAAAAATAATTAACAAAATCTTAAAGTGAATTCTGTTGCAAAAATAGTTCCTGCATGAAACTGCTCAAAACAGCGTCTGTGGATTATCTTGAGTAACCATGTCATGATTTCTGGAGAGAGACATTGCTGTTGAGTATATTAATTGTATTTTTTTGGGCGCTTTGAACACCACTGAAACGCTGCAGTATATATGCCAGGACTGTAAACACCACTACTGGTGAGAGGGAAAAATGTATATTTTAATTTGGGGGTGAACTGCCTCTTTAACATCAGTTTCATGTTATTTAAGCTTAGTAAACGGTTTATAGAAAACTGATTTTGTTTTGTAAACCTTTAAAGAGATACTTTAGCGGTACCTGTAATATCTGTCTTTCAGTGATCATAATTCACAGACAATATATTATATAATGATCATTTTTTTAACCTACCTCACATCCTGTATGAGGGGACAGCTGGACAGACTGGCAGCTACAGCACACAGCTCTGAAGTCCCAACAGAGGTCAGACTGACACACAAGAAAAAGAATCATATTATTTACTGTTAAGCTAATAAGAAGTCATCCATTCAGGGTTTATACACATTATAGCAATACATTTTCATGACTTTTCCAAGACTTTGAGGCAAATTTCAAGACT
>NW_024615724.1:0-1660 GCF_008729295.1 Plectropomus leopardus
CCTCGTCCCTCCTCTGGACCTCCTCTGTAAAGGTCTCTGCTCCTCCCTGCTCCATACTAATGCGCCTCCTTCAGTCTGCAGGTGTTTCTTTCATTACTCACGCTCCTCCGTCGTGTCGCCGCTGTGGATTTTCTGTTTCGGGGGGAAGACAGATGGCCTGCGCTCCGTCATGCTGCTGACCTTTCCGTGATGTATGGGGTCATCGGATCCGCCGCTCTGTCATTTACCAGATTTACGAGGCCGTCGGCCGTAAAACGTCTTGACCTATGCAAAAGATGAAACTGCTGGAATTTTTTGGGAAGTCGCCCAACAGGTTGATTTGGAGACGTACGAGAGCTGAAAGGAAAGTGAGGACGAACCAAGAGACGGACTTCATTTCAGAAAAAGTTCCCTAAACTAGACCACTTAGTGTAATTTAAAGTATCTCAAAGTTCCCTCGTGTTTGTTCCTCCTTACTGCCACGTCCTCATATGGGGACATTTTGGGTTCGATGCATCGTATACGTCATTCTGCCTAACGTGGACCTGTTGTCCTCGTTCGTGGACACTTTTTTGTACCATCAAGCGGTCAGTAGAGCACAATCAGCACGTTCTCGTCCCGAGTCGTCACATGTTGCCGCTTTGTCAGTGGACATCAGTGTCTACATATTATGTTCTAGGTGTCTTTCTGCGTCTGCTGTCCACGATCCGGGACTTAACTGTCCCATTTAAGGATGTTGTGATTTTGCTATCATCTCGATTGAGGACGTCAGGACTTAACTGTCTTGTTTGAGGACATTGGGACTTTATTATCATCTCATCTGAGGACATTTGGACCTTATTACTGTCTTTTTTAAAGACATTTGGAGTTTATGGTTTCATTCGAGGACATCAGGACTTTATCATCGCATTTGTGGACATTGGGACTTTATTATCGTCTCATTTGAAGACATTGGGACTGTTTTATCATCTTGTTTGAGGACATCAGGTCTTTGTTGTCATCTTGTTGGAAATTTGGACCTTATTATCTTATATGAGATTACTGGGACTTAATTATTGTCTCATTTAAGGACACTAGGACTTTATTATCCTGGTTGAGGACACTGGGACTTTATTATCCCAGTTGAGGACACTGGGACTTTATTATCCCAGTTGAGGACACTGGGACTTTATTATCCCAGTTGAGGGCACTGAGACTTTTTTATTGTGATGTTTGAGGACATTACAACTTAATTTTCTTCTGTTTTGAGGAAATTTTGACTTTTTTGTCCATTTTGAGAACATCGGGACTTAATCATCGTCCCGTCAGAGGACAGCTGGACTTTACTGTTGTGTTATTGCAGCATTTCACACGGACCAGAGAAAAAGACAAAAAGGACATTCCTCTCGTGGACTGTGAAGAAAATGTGATGATGATCTTAAAGTCACACAGTGGCGCATAATTTGCACTGAATTGTGGGTAGAGTGTGACGTCGCTGTAGATCAGGCATCACCAGCTGGCGGACCTCGGTCCGGTCCGGACCAAACCTTCGTCCTATCCGGACCGTCTCAAACAAGCCAATCAGATCGATTGTTGACGTTGCGACACCCTGCTGTAAGTAAAGAAAGTCAAAAATAATTTAAAGACAAAGAGGCTCCACACGGTTTTACTTAAGTGGCTCTTTTTATTTCTTTTTTCTTGA
>NW_024615725.1:0-1200 GCF_008729295.1 Plectropomus leopardus
CAACAACTCCAGCCCCCACGACACCTGCTCCAACAACTCCAGCCCCTACAACAGCCACTCCCACAACTGCAGC
Source organism: Plectropomus leopardus (assembly GCF_008729295.1). Classification (NCBI taxonomy): domain Eukaryota; kingdom Metazoa; phylum Chordata; class Actinopteri; order Perciformes; family Serranidae; genus Plectropomus; species Plectropomus leopardus. Next base: position 74 of record NW_024615725.1, read on the forward strand.
TCCCACAACACCAGCTCCAACAATTGTAGCTCCAACAACAACTGCAGCCCCCACAACACCCACTCTGATAATTGCAGGCCCAACATCACCTGCTCCCACAATTGCAACCCCTACCACTGCAGCCCCCACAACACCCGCTCTGACAAATGCAGCCCCCGCAACCACTGCTCTGACAACTGCAGCCCCCACAAGACCTTCTCCAACAACTCCAGCCCCCACAACACCTGCTCTGACAACTGCAGCCCCCACAACACCCGCTCCAACAACTGCAGTCCCCACAACACCAGCTCCAACAACTGTAGTCCCAACAACACCTGCTCCCACAACTGCAGCCCCTACCACTGCAGCCCCCACAACACCTGCTCCAACAACTCCAGCACCCACATTACCTGCTCCGACAACTGCAGCCCCCACAACACCTGCTCCGACAATGTCATCCCCTGCAACACATGCTCCAACAATACCATTCCCCACAACACCCATTTCAACAACTGCAGCCACCATAACACCTGCTCCGACAACTCCAGCCCCTACAACACCTGCCCCAACAACTCCAGCCCCCACAACATTTGCTCCAACAACTGCAGCCCCCACAACACCTGCTCCAATAACTCCAGCCCCCACAACACCTGCTCCAACAACTGCAGGCTCCACAACACCTTCTCCAACAACTAAAGCCCCAAAAACTCCAGCCTCCATGACACCTGCTCCGACAACTCCAGCTCCCACATTACCTGCTAACACAACTGCAGCCCCCACCACACTCGCTCCGACAACTGCAGCCCCCACAACTCTCGCTCCGACAACTGCATCCCCAACAACTCCAGCCCCCACAACACCCACGCCAACAACTCCAGCACCCACATTACCTGCTCCGTCAACTGCAGCCCCCACAACACCTGCTCTGACAATGTCATCCCCTGCAACACGTGCTCCAACAATACCATTCCCCACAACACCCACTCTAACAACTCCAGCCCCCATGACACGTGCTCCAACAACTCCAGCCCCTACAACACCTGCTCCAATAACTGTAACCCCAACAACACATGCTCCCACAACTGCAGCCCCTACCACTGCAGCCCCCACAACACCTTCTCCAACAACTCCAGCACCCACAACACCCA
>NW_024615726.1:0-1918 GCF_008729295.1 Plectropomus leopardus
AAACATTTCATATTATCAAAACATAAGCAGATAACATCTGAACCACCACTATCACATATTGAAAATCTTGTAGTTCTCAATCAAGATTTCTCAAATCAAATTTCTCTATTTCATACAGCTCTATTATCACATGATAATGAGTCTACCACTGACAGGTTAGAGGCATGGAAACAAGATATTCAAGAGAACATAGAACAGACTGAATGGGAAAAGGCATGCTTAAGAGCTCAAAAACAATCAATAAATACGAGAATGAAGCTATTGCAATACAAATGGTTGATGAGGACTTACATTACTCCAGTCAGGTTCAACCAGTGGTCCCCTGGCATCCCTGACACTTGCATCAAGTGTTTAGAGGAAAGAGGCACTTTGTGTATGGGATTGTCCCAAATTAAAACAATACTGGAAAATAATTCTTAAAACCATATCTGAGATTGTTAATGTGAAAGTCCCTTATGAAGCAAAAATGTACATATTAGGTATATAACCCCCAAAATTTTATCATTAACTCAAAACAGGCGACTTTAATTGATTTTGGACTCCTGCAGATCAGGAGGATGATTGCCTTATATTGGAGAAAACTGGATATACCTTCAATACATGTAGGGGTGAAAGAGATGGCATCTTGTATTGTAATGGAGAAACTGACTTATATAACAAGGGGAAAGGCAGAAGAATTCGAAACAGTGTGGAAACCTCTAATGGAATTTCTTAGCCGTCAGGGTGCACAGTGATTTTGAAATTAATGTGTTGCTGAGCCCGTCTATATTTAGTTATGTCTATTAATCTGTTTTTTGATATGTCTGTTTTGCTTTTTGTTATGTATGTTTAGTACAGTATGTCTATGTATTATTTTATTTTAAGTCTAATTCAAGTATTGTTATTGTTTTATTCAGGGTCTGTTAGTTAAATATGTAAAGTCAATAAAAATATTGTTGAAAAAAAACAATAGTGACACACATAGTTTAAGATATATTATCAAGCTATGTTTAGGAAATGGTTAAAAAAGGGAAATGCATCACAAAAATATTTAAGAAAGGTTTGTTGCACTATACAGTTTCATAACATAAAATAACATTCCTTACCATTTTAAAAAGATAAAGAGTCATGTTTTAATGTACTATAAACAATTACAACTTTCATTATTTAGCTGCTATTAGAAGATTATATTTCTTTATATAAGCTATTGGATGGAATGACTAACTGAAAAACGCATGATGCATGATTGCTAAAAATGTGAAAAAATAAAATTACTTTCTGCACTCTTAAATGTACCAATCAATGCCATCTTCATTCACTTTACAACATCACACTGAGGTGTTCAAACCCAGGGCCCTTTCAAACACCTTCTGTGCATCCTCAGCAAGCATGTCTAAGAATGTTTTGAGAGCTCTGTAGGTGAAGGTGAAAGAGAGGGCCATTGCTGCTGGGATTCCAAGTATTGGAATCAATCTGGACACTTCCTCTGCAGCCAATAATGTAGCTGCACCTCCAAGTTCAGCAAGCAGCCTCAGGACAAGCTCTGGTGTTATATCTACTGCAGCCAGTGATGAAACTATGATGGCAAGCAGATCATTCAATGGCACACCTGTACTATCAGCAAGTCTCCGCAGTGACGGGATATCAAGACCAAACCCGATTACCCATCTTGTAACAACACCAACCAACAGGCTTATGTCAACAGCAGCAGAGAGTCCAGGAACTGGTACAGCTGCTACAGCTGCACTAAGTGTTGCTAAGTATATTATTTTGGAATGAAAAGCCTTTTTCTTCTTGTTGATGACCTCCAGGCTGATGTTGGGCATGGCCAGCAGCAGAACATGCTTCTTGTGTGCAGGAAGTTCACTCTCTAAGGTGTTCAATAACAGAGTGAAGTCATACAGGTGGAGATGATGGTTGGACACCAGGAAGACTTGAG
>NW_024615727.1:0-2480 GCF_008729295.1 Plectropomus leopardus
GGTCTCATTGAGATAACCACGAGGCTAGATAAACGCATTCAGGCGAGGAGAAAAGAGCGACGCCAGGAGGAGGGGGTTCTTCGTGTTCCGGTTCGCCAGTCAGGTCCTCCGGTGATTCCCGGTCTGCCTCCAGTTTCGGCTCCAGGGGGTTCAGAGCCCATGCAGGTGGGTAAGACCCGGCTGTCTTCGGAGGAGCGGGAGAGACGCCGACGGGGACATCTCTGCCTTTACTGTGGTCAGGCCGGCCATTTCGTCTCCAAATGCCCGGTAAAAGGGAGGGCTCAGCAGTCAAGAGGGGCATCCTGCTGAGCCGATCCCAGAACTCTGTCCCTAACCCTCGTCCGCTGTTTCACGTCCAGCTTCTGGTGAAAGACGGGTCCCACACCCTCGCTACCTTTGTTGACTCTGGGGCCGACGTCAACCTCATCGATAAAGAACTCGCCCGTCAGCTGGGAATTGAGCAGGTTCCCCTTCCTCGTCCCGTTCCGGCCCATGCTCTAGATGGACATCTTCTGGGGACCGTCATTCACCAGACCGTTCCCCTCTCCATGATCCTGGCAGGTGAACATCATGAAACCATCCAGTTTCACGTCCTGGATTCCCCCAAGGTTCCGCTGATTCTTGGATATCCATGGCTACGACGCCATAACCCACACATAGACTGGGCCACAGGATCGATTCAGTCATGGAGTTCTTCCTGTCAGCAGATATGCCTCCAACGCAGGGTCGCGCCCGCACCGTCTGTCAGCTCCAGCTCCTCTCCAGACCTCTCCGGGGTGCCCGCTGATTACCACGATTTTCGGGAGGTGTTCAACAAGTCCAGAGCCACCTCTCTACCCCCTCACAGACCTTATGACTGCGCCATCGATCTCCTGCCTGGGTCTGTTCCTCCCAAAGGCCGTCTCTACTCGCTTTCTGCACCGGAGAGAGAGGCCATGGAGACCTACATCTCTGAGTCCTTGGCCTCCGGTATCATCCGACCCTCCTCGTCACCTGCGGGGGCCGGGTTTTTCTTCGTGGGAAAAAAGGACCTCCTGGCCCGTACCTGACTCCCGCAAGCAGCTGCAGCGGTTCCTGGGGTTCGCCAACTTTTACAGACGTTTCATTCGAGGCTACAGCACTATAGCCGCCCCTCTCACTGCCCTCACCTCTTCAAAGACCCAGTTCCGCTGGACTACGGATGCGGAAAGGGCTTTCCAGCATCTGAAAGACCGCTTCAGCACAGCTCCCATCCTACTCATCCCTGATCCTGACCGGCAGTTCGTGGTGGAGGTGGACGCCTCCGATGTGGGTGTGGGGGCTGTGCTCTCTCAACGCTCGGCAGATGATGGGAAGTTACACCCCTGTGCTTTCTTCTCCAGACGCCTGTCTCCAGCGGAAAGGAATTATCACATTGGGAATCGGGAATTGCTAGCGGTAAAGCTAGCATTGGAGGAGTGGCGGCACTGGCTGGAGGGTACCAGAGATCCCTTTCTCGTCTGGACTGACCATAAAAATCTCGAGTACATCCGCTCAGCCAAACGGGTGAACTCTCGCCAAGCCCGATGGGCCCTCTTCTTCGCCCGCTTCAACTTCACGCTCTCCTATCGCCCTGGTTCCCGGAATGTCAAACCCGATGCCTTGTCTAGACAGTTTCTTGTGGGGGAGGAGAACTCCCCTCACTCGGACAATATTCTTCCCTCATCCCGTCTCCTGGCCACCTTTACCTGGGAGATCGAGGAGCGGATCAAAGCCGCACTGGAGGATCAGCCGGGACCCAGCTCATGTCCACAGGACCGTCTATTCGTCCCTCGGGGGTTCCGGTCGGAGGTACTGCAGTGGGCCCACAATTCCCGACTCACCTGTCATCCGGGGATAGCTCGAACCAAGGAGGTCCTACAGCGGCGGTTCTGGTGGGCCACCCTGGATGAGGACACCAGGGACTTTGTGAACGCTTGCCCCGTCTGCAGCCAGAACAAGACCCCTCGCCAAGCCCCTGCCGGCCTTCTGAGACCCCTCCCTGTGCCTCATCGCCCGTGGTCTCATATTTCCCTGGACTTTGTTACCGGTCTGCCACTGTCAGGAGGACACACCACCATTCTGACAGTGGTTGATCGATTCAGTAAAATGGCATATTTTGTGCCCCTGCCAAAACTCCCCTCTGCCAAAGAGACTGCCTGTTTGTTACTGGACCACGTGTTCCGACTCCACGGACTCCCCACTGACGTGGTGTCGGATCGTGGCCCACAGTTCAGGTCAGCGTTCTGGAGGGAGTTTTGCCGCCTCCTGGGAGCGTCCATCAGTCTGTCCTCTGGCTACCATCCCCAGTCCAACGGCCAAGCTGAGAGGATGAATCAAGAGATGGAGACAGCGCTCCGGTGCATGGCCTCCTCTCACCCTGTCTCCTGGTCCTCGCAGCTCATGTGGGTAGAATATGTGCACAACACCCTGGTTAGCTCTGCCACAGGACTCTCCCCTTTCCAGTGTGCTTACGGCTTCCA
>NW_024615728.1:0-1312 GCF_008729295.1 Plectropomus leopardus
CTGTCGCAGTTTACAGGTAAACACGGGCGCCTCTCATCACCCGCGGCGGTGACGGGTCTCCACAGCAACGCCGTGACGCGCCAAACGGGAGCGAGCGGGGCGACAAACTGGAGGCAGCGGCGGCGGCGGCGGCTCCGGGCTGCAGCCAGCGACTGGTCCTCTGCGAAGATCGTCTATTGAAGTGATGAGTCACTCGAAAAATAAAATAAAATCTATTTTGAATTAAAATTATATTATTAAATAAATTTTTATTTAAACTGACCCATAAACCAGCTGCAGCAGGGATAGGATTTGATAAGTATTCACTTCCTCCTACTACTTTTCGTGCATGAAATACTGCGTATGATGTTTTTTGTGTTTCCTTACTTGTATTTTTATTCATTTATTTATTTTCCCCCCCCATTTTATTTTGCATGTTCAAAATTAAGATCTCTATTAAAAAGCACATTATGCAAAAACATTTAAATAATATGATACAGCAAAACTAATCAAAAATAATTAATGGAAGAAAACATTCATGTTGGGAAAGCTGAAAATATAAAATGTTTTTGCATGAAAAATGACAAAAGATTATACAAGTAGTTTTCAATTATTTTTCTAGTATATTGACTTATCGTTTCAGCTGCACTTGTAAATTTTCTACTTTTTAATATACAGTCTGTTGTAGACCTATTTGTTACTTATTCATTAAATTAATAGTAATTGAACTTACTGAATTGTTATTGCCAGCTCCAATGTTTGTATTCACAAATGTTTAGATAATAATAATAACTTTATTTATATAGCACCTTTAAAAACAGTTGACAAAGTGTTTTGACAAACAAAGCAAAGCAGAGATGGGATACATAGACAGCGATACATAGACAGCGATACAATGACGGAAAGTCAAACAGTCCTAATGAACAGAAGTGAGAAGAAACTAGGATAGAGTTGAAATAAAAATTAAAAGCAGAGGACAAATGATGCAAGAAGCAGGACAGAATAATAAAATAATACAAAGAATAGACCAAGATCAAAAACAACAAAAGTAATAAAAACAATAATATCACACATTAAAGGAAGTAAGAGATAAAACATAAATTAAAAAACGTAAAATTGATGAAAACAGATAGAAAAGAAATAAAAACACACAGAAAAAATAAATAGCCTAAATGATTCGTTAATTACAGAATTAGCAGTTTGACACGGAATTAGCTATTAATTAATTTATTTTTGTGCTCACATTTCAGAGAATTAAATGCTTTTGTGAAAGGTGTTAGAATGCAGCACAAGAAATGAAAAGATAAAATAAATAGCCTAAATTATGTGGAAA
>NW_024615729.1:0-1193 GCF_008729295.1 Plectropomus leopardus
ATCATAGCCCACTGCTCCCCCGACTTTCTCCAGGCGTTGTGTGAGATAGCTTTAAATCTTTTAAAGGGGAACATTCCCCTCTCTACTTCTCAATACAAAAAACTGAAATGTCAAAAAAAAATCAAATCATACGATACCGTATTTCCGCATCAGAGCCTTAAAACTCTTGTTGAAAAATTCTTTGCCAGCGTCTGTTTGTAGCTTTTCAGGTATTTGACTCTCTAGTAACACAGATTCGAAAGCTTTAACCACTTCAGAAGCCGTCTTCTTCTTCAAGACGCGCGCATAGGCTTTTTTTGAAAATACGTCTATAACGGTCAATAAATAATTGAACCCGTCATTATGTTCAGCCAAGGCTTGCATGTCGCACAGGTCGGCTTGAAATTGTTTTAACAGTTTTGTTACAAAGACTCTGTTTCTCTTGAAATGTACTCAGGCTGGTTTATGCAGGGTATAAGCGTCCTGCTCTGATAAAAAATCTTTAACATCCTCAACACTGACTTTTTCACCCCTTTCATCTTCTACACCCTTACGAAGTCGTTCTATCCCTCCAAAACTACCCGGGTGAACTGGGTCGTAATACAATTTTTTCATAGCCTCTTCCTCAGCCATCCTGTCTTCTAAAACATTCAAACACCATCTGCTCTAATGCTCTGTGTGAGCTAACTTTTAAACCTTTAAAAAAGACATAAAACAGACACGTTTTACTTACGTATTTTATTTTTACTCGTTTGAATATGTCCGCAAGTTACAAACGGATTACATGATTTAAAAAACATTTGGTTACATGATTTAAAAAACATTCGGTTACATGATTGAAAAAACATTTGGTTACATGATTTAAAAAACATTTGGTTAAATGATTAAAAAACTTTTTTTTAAAAAAAATTTAAAAGTTACAAACTCTAGAAATCAAGTTACAAACTGATTACATGATTAAAAAAACATTCGGTTACATGTTGTTTTGCTTATTTTTTTTTTAAGTGTTTTTTTTTTGTTTGTTTTCCAAAATCCTAAAGTTTCCAAAAGTTCATTTCGGCTTAACAAGCTCCGGTAAAACAGTCACCGTTGATCTGCAGTTGGTTGATTTTCGCTGGATCCTGTTTGGTCAGATTTTCATACATATCAGAGAGAGTGGCGTAGATTTTCTTGACCGATCTCAACTCATGCAGGAGAGTCTCTGCCACGGCCTG
>NW_024615730.1:0-1086 GCF_008729295.1 Plectropomus leopardus
AGCCTCAATCTCAAGCAACTAGAAAATTTGAAATCCTGAAAGTCAGAATTTAAAATGATAAATAGAGCAAAACATAAATATAGGCGCAAACAAAGATTCCAGCACTCAGGCCAGCATGGACTGAGAGCTGCGAATGCTTGAGACCTTTAACCGTTCAAAACCTCTGCACGAAGGACGACCAACAAGTTTTATGACAATGAGACAGAGGCTTGTTCATTCACGTCCAAAGCTCTACTGAGCCAGGCCCTTCTTTGGCAACACTGTTAAATTCATCGATTGCAGAAACATTTTGGGGACATGATTTAATTGTTCACTTAAAAAGTAACCACCAAATTTGGTCATGATTGGTCTAATAGTCTTGATTCATGGCCAAATTTTGTGCCGGGACAATGCACCTGTTTGGAACTGGTGGTGCCCCCTATTGAGCACTTTCAAAATAATTTCACATATATACCTAAGATTTGTTATGGACCATATCCTGCAAGTTTTATAATGATTGGACAAACAATTTTTGATTCATAGTCTGATTTGTGTTATTCCAAGCACATTTTTTGTACTTGTTGCACCCCAACAGGCCTGAATGAAACATTCAGAGCATATTTTAGGTACTTTCTGAGGGAATATTCGGCAGGTTTCATGATGATTGGCCCAAGTGTCCTGGAGTAAGGTCTATTTATGTGCGATGCTAAAGTTCATTGGTCATTATCTTCAAAACATAACAAGACATCAACAACCTTCAAATAACTTGTAATGAGCTTTATCCAATAATGATCCACAGAAAAGTTGGTACAAATCAAACCTACGGTTTGGGAGATGTCAAAGATGTGTTTTTTTTTTTTTTTAATTTCCGCAAAACTTGTAGCTTTTCTGTGTCATTTCTCAAGTCAGCCTCACCTATGATGTGACAGATGTGGCCTTTAAATCTCCTGGAAATGTTGTAAAATCTGAGAAATGTCTTAAAATCTCTGAATTCTGACAAATGTGCTACAGTCTTAGACATGTCCTAAAATCTTAGAAATGTCCTCAAATTCTTGAAACACCCTGAAATCCTGGAAATGTCATAAAATCCTATCAATGGGGCTATCC
>NW_024615731.1:0-1372 GCF_008729295.1 Plectropomus leopardus
TGAACAGAGAGCAGAAATTGAAAAGGAGAGACAACTGAGAGAAAAACAACTACAAAAAATGAAGGAAAACATCAAAAAGGAACGTGAGGACAGACAGAAAGAACAAGAAATCAGACAAGACGAAGACAGGAAGAAAAAACTTGAGGAAGAAATTCAGCGACAGGATTGGGAGCAAAAAATTCAAGCTTTGGAGCAAAAAATAAAGTTAGAGTCCGAATCAAAGGAAAGAAAGCTGGAGGAGAGCAGAGAAGAGATGAGAAAAGAACGAGAGAACTGGGAGAGAAAACAACGAGAATGGTGGGACAGAAGATATCAAGAAGATGAACAAAGACGACAAGAGGAACAAACAAGACTTAGAAAACTTCAAGCAGAGTACGAACAGGAGAGAGAGAGAGAGACAAAAAAGAGAAACGAAGAGGACCGAATCAGAAGAGAACAAGAGGAAAAAGAGAGAAAAGATTTGGAGGAGAAACAGAGAGCAGAAATTGAAATCGAAAGAAAACTAAGTGATAAACTTTTTAAGGAAAAGGAGGAGAATATTAAAAAGGAACGTGAGGAGAGACAGAAAGAACACGAAAAGAGAGAAGAAGAAGAAATCAGGAAGAGAAAGGAAAACGACAGATTGGAACAACAGGAGCGGGAACAAAAGTTGTTTGAATTTAAAAGTTTCACACCCATCCCGTTGATTATAGAAGAGATGAGAAAAGAACAAGAGAACTGGGAGAAAAAACAACAAGAATGGTGGGACAGAAGACATCAAGAATATGAACAAAGACGACAAGAGGAACAAACAAGACTTAGAAAACTTCAAGAAGAGTACGAACAAAGGGACAAATATGAAAAGAACATTTGGGAGGAGGACCGAATCAGAAGGGGAAAACAGAGAAAAGACAGAGAGGAAAACCAGAAAGCAGAAATTGAGAAGGAGAGAAAACTGAGGGAAAAACAACTTGAAGAAATGGAGGAAAACTTAAACAAGGAACGTGAGGAGAGACAGAAAGAACAGAAAATCAGAAAAGAAGAAGACAGAAAGAAAAAACTGGAGGAAGAAATTCAGCGACAGGAGTGGGAACACAAAGTTTCAGCTTTGGAGCAAAAAATAAAGTTCGAGTCCGAATCAAAGGAAAGAAAGCTGGAGGAGAGCAGAGAAGAGATGAGAAAAGAACGAGAGAACTGGGAGAGAAAACAACAAGAATGGTGGGAGAAAAGATATCAAGAAGATGAACAAAGACGACAAGAGGAACAAACAAGACTTAGAAAACTCCAAGAAGAGTACGAACAAGAAAGAAAGAGAGATAAAAATAAGAGAATCAAAGAGGACCGAATCAGAAGAGAACAAGAGGAAAAAGAGAGAAAAGAGTTGGAGGAGAAA
>NW_024615732.1:0-1073 GCF_008729295.1 Plectropomus leopardus
ACAACCCGACCAAACTACCAACTACGCAGCTCCCTGCCCGTCGCGTCCTGATGATGTCACGATGGAACGTAACATGAATGTCTGGTCGCACAGTGACGCAACGAGCTGTAATCCGGATTATGTCCAAATTTAGATTTTTTAATCTGATGCTCAGTAATTTAATCTTGACGGTCTCTCAGAAAGAGTCTCTGTGGGAAGGTCATGCTTTTATGTCATGTCATTCAGTGACGACGAGTTTCCCTCTGCTGGCTGTGTGCTGCCAACAGAGGGTTAAAACACACCCAACAGAGGGTTAAAACACACCCAACAGAGGGTTAAAACACACCCAACAAAGGGTTAAAACACACCCAACAGAGGGTTAAAACACACCCAACAGAGGGTTAAAACACACCCAACAAAGGGTTAAAATAGACCCAACAAAGGGTTAAAACACACCCAACAGAGGGTTAAAACACACCCAACAAAGGGTTAAAATAGACCCAACAGAGGGTTAAAACACACCCAACAAAGGGTTAAAATAGACCCAACAGAGGGTTAGGACACGTTTCCTCGAAGGTTGAGCGTACATGAATGAATCTCTCGTGGAGATGAGTCAGTGACTCGTACAGACGTAACGAGGATTCAGCAGAGCTTTGATCCTCCACAGAGTCTCAGCACAGACTTCACTGGAGACATCCACGCAGATCCTCGATCTCTGACCGGCTGAACCAATCAGAACCAGAGTCAGCCACATGATCAGGGGGACAGGAGGGCTGAGGACAGGAGGTGATGTGGACAGGAGGTGATGTGGACAGGAGAGCTGAGGACAGGAGAGCTGAGGACAGGAGGGCTGAGGACAGGAGGGCTGGGGACAGGAGGTGATGTGGACAGGAGAGCTGAGGACAGGAGGGCTGAGGACAGGAGGACTGGGGACAGGAGGGCTGAGGACAGGAGGGCTGGGGACAGGAGGGCTGAGGACAGGAGGTGATGTGGACAGGAGAGATGAGGACAGGAGGGCTGAGGACAGGAGGGCTGAGGACAGGAGGTGATGTGGACAGGAGAGATCAGGACAGGAGGGCTGGGGACAGGAGGGC
>NW_024615733.1:0-3226 GCF_008729295.1 Plectropomus leopardus
GCTCAGAGCGGCCTTCAGAGCAGAGCGGCCTTCAGCTCAGAGCGGCCGTCAGCTCAGAGAGGCCTTCAGAGCAGAGCGGCCTTCAGAGCAGAGCGGCCTTCAGAGCAGAGCGGCCGTCAGCTCAGAGCGGCCGTCAGCTAAGCAGACTGTGGCGCTGTGAGCTGACGGCTGCTCCTTCACGGTTTGTTCCTCAGGTCTGTGTTTCGTGGAGAACACGGGGAAGGATAACTGGTACGTGAACTCAGAGAGCGGCAGTGAGAGCGACTGAAGATTCAAGATGAACACTAAGAAACAAAAAAACACCTCAACTTTCACTCCTATCATCAACTATTATTATAATTATTATCTGAAGATCACAAGAACATGATCATCTGCTGTACTGGTGCTGTGACCTTTGACCTCCTTAACATAAAAGGGATCTAGAAACAAGAAGATAAACTATTCAGGACCTTTAGATTTAACCCTTTGAAACCTGGATCAACATCCGTTCTCTCGTGCTGTGTTCAGACTCTTTTCATAGGCACGAATTTCTGTCAAAAACTTGATGAAAATATAAAAGGCAGTCAGCAACGTGCCGTTTAATGTCCCTCAGATTGCAAGAAATGAGTAAAAGGTGACAAAAAAAGACCTGAAAATTAGGCAAGACAAGGCAGCTTTATTTGTTGACCGTCACAGTTTCCAATAAAGTTCAAAGTTAAATTCTCTTCTTTGCTTTTCAATCCAATTTATTTCAAAAATTAAAAAAATAAAACATTTCAGCAACACCTTCACACTAAATGTCAGTCCAACACGACACCACCAGCACAACTTTCAGCCTCTTATCGTTTCATTAATTTATCTGTACGGCGTAACTTCAAACAAACATTCAAAAATTTAAAAGGAATATATATCCATATGATTTGATTTGATCGTAAAACTGCGAAAATTCATGAAGCTCACAGGTTTTGTTCAGCAAATTAATCAACACAAATTCACACAACTTTCAGGATTTTTAAAGGGGACCTATAATGCTTTTGGGGTTTTTCCCCTCTTCTTTTTTGTTTTGCTCTCGTAAAAGGTCTCCTCCGAGCCAACTCCACGCACTCGCATTCAATGCAGCTGACCGCGATCGGTCGGACGGGTGTTTGGGCAGGAACTCCCCACCACTGAAATCGCTGTTGCGCTCGTGCCGACTCCCCATCACATCATCCTTGCATGATGGCGACGCTCGTATCTCAGATATTTCAGAACACGTGTTTTTTGGACAAAAGCATGTAAAACTAAATATGATCCCAAAAACGAGCTTAATAGAGCCCCTTTAAAGAATAAATTAAATTGATCCTCCCCTCCCCTACATTTTGTCTTTTCCTTTTTTCTTTTAATTTTAGGTAATTTTCCTGTAACTTGTAACTTTTTCCCATGTTTTTGGAAGAAATGAAGCAAATATTCTCCGGTTTCAAAGGGTTAGTTACCCGTTTATGAGCCGTATCCCGGTTTTGATCATATTCAGGATCTGGCCTATAATACAGAGAAATCGTGTTGTAACTATATCTCTTTGATCAATACTGGTGTCTTTCAATGAGCATATTTAAGTTTCTAAAATAACAAAATAAGGTTTTTACATGCTCAAACACATTACCGGGACACTCTCGTGACCTGCCCCGGATCAGCAGAAGATATTCGTCCATTCATTTCTTCTGCTTTTCCGTGGCGTCAGCAGGTTATGTTTCCTTACTTTGACAAAAAAAGCCGTATGTTCAGTTTGACTTCAGCCTCGCCGAGCTGCAGCGTGTTTCATGCGTGTTGTTCACACACGCAGCGCTGCTGCAACGTCGCTGCTGCGTCTCGGCACGCAGATATTAGTTCTGTATTTCCACATTTATTAACACTAATTCCTCTAATTTTAAGGCGTGCAGCTTTCTCACAGCCGACAACACGGCCCTGTAAATATTTCAAGATAAAATCCCTTGAATCAGCAACAGAGATGCTGTCAGAGGGCTTTTGTTTTGAAAGGGAAGTAGGGAAGTTGGAGTAAAACAGATGTCTTTGTACTTCCTCATCTCCGTGACAGAGAGAGACTTTAAACTGCAGTAAAAAGTGGTATAGAGTCAATATAATCATCAAACACCGTCTTCACTGTCTATTTCTGCTGACAAACACGCACGTCATGCGTAAAAAAACGGCGAGCCGCCGTTTCTCTAGATGTGCTGCAGCTGACACGCAGCTGCTGCTCAGCTGCTGAGCTGCGGCACCTCCAGAGAAAACAAGTCTGACCAAATTTTACTGCCTAACATACGGTTTTCAGCAGAAATCGACAGTGAAAATGTTTTGATAATCATATTGATATCCAGGGTTCATACTGTACAGTCATTAAAAACCTGGAAAAGTCATTGAATTTGCAGATAGCATTTTTTCAGGCCTGGAAAGGTTTTGGAAAACCTTTTTTTCTTTCTATCTTTCTTTTTTTTCTGCAGTGTCTCTTTATTTGTTGCTGTAAATGCTTTACTTGGTTTAACCAGAATTAAAACATTTCAGGAGTGCAGTGAAGCAAAGATATTTCACATCTGTCTTATATTCCTCTTTCTTCGAGAAATCACTATGTGGCTCTTATTTTGAAAAGTGCTGTATAAAATTTACTTTGATGTCAACAGTGTGAAAAAAATCTACAGTTTATTTTGACAAAACTTAAATTTATGCTGAATTTAGTGGTATTGAATTTAGTTTTAGAGGCTCACGTTTGTTTGCAGCGAGTCATTTATGTTTGTATTTGAGACTTAATTACCAGCTGAGCTTTTTCGTGTTTTTAAGTCGTCTCGTTTTGACGCAGCTGAGTGTGAATCTGCGTCACTCGGTCTGTAATCGTTCACTTTGTGTTTGTTAATATAATTAAACTTATTTGTTGACTTCAACCAAACGAGTTGGCTATTTGGCGTCATCATGGACTGTATTTCAAAAACTAACAAAACTTGACGTGTTAAATACTGTTTCCTGTTGTTAAGTTCATGTCAGTGTCGTGTAAATTTCATGTTAATAGCTGCATTGGAAATTTGTTTTCCCAAAAAATTTCAGCATAAATGCATAAATAAAAGCAACAAGTGTAACATTAAAGCGTGTATTATTAAACGTGTAACATTAAAGCATGTAACATTAAAGCGTGTAACATTAAAGCGTGTATTATTAAAGCATGTAACATTAAAGCATGTAACATTAAAGCGTGTATTATTAAAGCGTGTAACATTAAAGCGTG
>NW_024615734.1:0-1405 GCF_008729295.1 Plectropomus leopardus
AAGAGTGCAGGATGGGTGGTTTATGGAAAACCTAAAATGGGTGAAAAATAAAAGGAAAACCAACATATAGTGTCTTAAGACCCAGAAACAGCAAACCGACATCAAAGAACTAGTTCGTTGTTTCACCTCATGTCGCCCCATGCCTCCTGTGTCTCGGCCAAAAAGATGTGTTTGTACACACTGCAAAGACATCAGCCAATGGCCAGCTAGCATGTACGTTCTGCAGCTACGTCAAAGGAAATAACTCTTCATACCAGCAGGTGTCAGTAGTCTGTATTTGTTATTCATAAAGGAAAACTTGAAGACTGACAGGATGGATTCAAGACACTAGTAAGTACAAGTATATGTTTGAAGAACCAATTATACTTTAAGTGCGCTAGCGTACAATTACACAAACTATTACAAAAGTTTCTTCTAGAGAGCTAAATGGCTAAAAAAATAATCTTGCCTAAAATATGAAGTTTTTTCAAACCAACACTCCTGTGACTGTAGTCGTTTAAAACAGCTGAAGAACAGCAAACAAGGACCCACTAGTGGCAACAGTGCAGGGAACACCTCAAAAACTAGGGCGACAGATGCTCATTAAAGGCCAGACATTGACGGATTGGTGTGTCAGGGCCCTTAGTATGAAGTCAGGCCACTATGAGCCTCCACAACAGCTTCAGTGCACATTACTAGATCTGTGTATCTCTACTGGGGGATGAACAACATTCCTACACAAGATGCTTTCTGAATTATATATAAAGCTTTTTATTTAATCTGGCAATGTCATTGAGATTGAGGTCTTTTGCAAGACAGACAGTACTGCAGCATTCTAGTTTTTCCTTTAATTTGTCCACCGTCTGTACAAATGTAATGCAAGTAAGAAAAAACAAATGCTGCCGCTTTATCCAGTTGTAATGAGTGCCTCAACCAGAGACTTCTTATTTTATCTGAAAGTCTTAGTACTCGTTTTATCACAATTTTATTGACCACTGAATAACATCCCAGTCGACAGAGTGAAATTGTCCAAAATAGAAAATTAGTAAGATAAACTTGAACCTTGGCCATAAAAATCAGACTGTCAGTGTTTACTTAATATAGAGAGTCAGCAAATACACCTGTTCCACACCAAGTAATATCAAGTATAATATTAATAATAATATTTTTTTAAAAGGGCCAAATGTAGTCCGCAGCTTTATCCACTTTTAAGTACCTCAACCAGAGACTTTTCCTAGTTACTTATTTCAGGTCGACAGATTTTCGGCCTGGCCGATTACACGGACCGATAATTTGCATTTTGCCGATTATATGTATTGCCATCAGTCTCATTAAGCACTTATAATCTGCATCAGTATCGGCCCTGAAAACCAATATCGGTCGACCCCAAATACAGTTTTACTGATCGCTGAATAACATCCTGGTT
>NW_024615735.1:0-3377 GCF_008729295.1 Plectropomus leopardus
TTAGAGTTAATTTGAGTCGAGTTAGAGCAGATTTTGTGGTGAAATCTCTCAGAACACATGACATATAACACATGTAGCAGGTTCAAGGACAAAATTATGTAAATTATGTAATTTCGTTTTATAAACTTGGTTTAAAAAAAGACCAATAAATCCACCTTCTACATGTATTTGTTTACTAATGGATCTCGACCATCGTGACGAGTTTAGAGTAGCAGCCGATGAGGTATCGACGTGTCTGATAACTATGAGCACTGCTGCTCGTGTGAATAGATATCTGTGGAGATTTTTGTGCCTCCAGTTGTGATAAATCTGATAAATTCCCTCAAGTGATGACGTCAGTTGAGTATAAAAACAACTAAAGTCCTGGGATAACAGTATTTCATCTTTTTTATGTCATCTTATTTCTAAACTTGATTTCATATCAGTTCAAACAACCTTTTTTATCATTGCACCTCTTGTCTGCACTCATGCTGTTCTTAATGGTGATTTTATTCAAAAAATGATATCACTTATTTTATCTCTTTACTCGTTTATTGTAAATCTGTATCCTTTATTATGTTTTATATTTTATTGCTCTGTGAAGCACTTTAAATTGCCCTGTTGTACGAAATTTGCTATACAAATAAAGCTGCCTTGCCGTGACTTTTTTTTATGTGTTCAGACACATAAAAAAGGACAAATGAGCTGAATCTTGAATCTCGAAGGAAAGAAAAATATCTGGAGCTGAGGAGCGAGCTCTGTAGCCCTTTTCTCAAAATATTACTTAATTCTCAAAATTTCAAAGAGCACAGAAATGTGGTATTTGTCAAAAAACCCCTTTTTCTCACTCCCTTCTAGTGACATCTCTTTATGCATGACAGTTTCGATTTTATGTCCACAAGCTTCGGAGATAATTGTCTGTAAGGTTTTCTGTCTCCACCAAAGTTAAATGCGACTGTGTGAACATGACGACGGGCAGGCTGTGTTCGTATTGTTTGTGTGCGTACCTATTCGCAGAATGTCTCCGGGCTTGATAAAGACACTCGTCCCTCGGTGTGACGCCATGAGGACCCTCCTCCTGTTCAGCTCCTGTGAGACTGGAGCCACCCTGCCTCCTCCGGCAGGATATGAACCTGCACACATTCACACAAACATCTGAGCGTGTGTTGACACCTGCAGGAGACGGTTGAGAAGTTTTTATACAACTTGTGTGTGAACCCACCGTAAACCTGCAGGACAGTCGAGGCCGTGGACTTTCCGATGGCGTTGGTGGCGCTGCAGGAGTAGGTGCCTTGGTTGTGCAGGGAAACATTTCTGATCCACAGAGAGCCGGACGGCAGAGAAACTGTGCCGGCGTCTAGAGGTCTGTTCTTTCTGTTCCACGTCACTGTGGGCTGAGGAACGCCTGACAGAGAACGCAGAGGGAACAGTAAGAACTACGGGTAACTCCTCATAATACAGGCTATATTACAATGATGACACAATGTATGTAGATGCAGCAGCCAATAGCTCCTCAAATCCTTGCTACTTTTTTGCTCTATTTTTCTATTTTTTTCAACACCATGGTCCGTTCTGCTGAAGCACGACTTTTCTACGATAGAGAAGCACTTATCAACATCGGGAAAAGTTGTGTGGGGTTTGGACTGAAAGCAGCAGACTGCGAGAGGATCTCTACCAACGGCATACGCCGAGCGGCCAGTCAGACCAGAGGGGAGAAACGAAACTGTAAGTGCCAGACAAAGAGAGGGAGGAGAGCCGGCATCAGGGCGAGGCTGACTCGAACCGAAAACTGTTTCTCTACCAAGCCCTCTTCTGACTAATGTCTGCTTGCAGGAGAATAAAGCGGATGAGATGTGATTAAGGCTCACTTAGCAACGGGAAATCAGAGACTGTTCGGCGCACATCTTTTTAAGCATTTTTTTCTCAGGTAATTTCCTTGTTTTTTGAATGTTTTTTTGCTTTTCCTTTTTTTGTTTGTTTATGTTTCTGTTTTGTTATTTTCTTGTACATTTTAGCAATTTCTTTCATATTTGGCAAAAGTTGCTCTCTGTCATCATCCCATTTTTAATGACCTTTAATTAGTAGAAAACCCACAGAGGACATCAAATGGGTATCATGATCCAAAAGTATTTCACTATCTAAAAACTTTTTAAACTTTTTAAACTATTTTTTATTTGTGGTGTATCTTATCCATAAAATACAGAGTTATTTGCACATATGCATAACTACGCAAAAAAAGATTAACCACAACACAGACATGCCAAGTCATATTTACACATTTGTCCATAAATTGACTTTGCAGTCTGCAACATTTAGGGTATTGTGTCCCACCTGTGACGGGACAGTCCAGAGTGAGGTTGGCGCCCGGGCGAACGCTGACTCGTCCCCCAACTGTGGTCCTCAAGCTGTGGCCCAAAACCAGCCCGTGGTCAGAAACATTCCCCCACGACACTGTGATGGCTGGTGGCTCTGAAGTTTCACACACACGGAAAATAAAGAGCATCGGTCACGCATGCTGTATTGAATTTAAAACATTTCACCTCTTTTGTAGCGCTACTGTGTGTAATTCTATTCATGCATGTTTTGTTATCACTAGTTCTGGTTGTAAAATGAAGAAAATAACTCGGCACATTAGAAAACAATAGAAGATAAGTACATATTGAAGTATTGTATCATTAAAGGAACTTTTAGGGTAAGTAACCACATTACGCATTAGGGCACTGTCATAGGAGCACAATTTTAATTGTAAAATATTTGAAATATTAAATTGTATTTATAGTAGATGTACATAATAACGACGCCTACACTTAACTGTTAGGACAGCTTTAATATTACACACACTTGTATTACTCTGTGCACAAAATGCACTTTTCAAAATAAAGCTTCATAAAATANAGTGGTGTATCTTATCCATAAAATACAGAGTTATTTGCACATATGCATAACTACGCAAAAAAAGATTAACCACAACACATACATGCCAAGTCATATTTACACATTTGTCCATAAATTGACTTTGCAGTCTGCAACATTTAGGGTATTGTGTCCCACCTGTGACGGGACAGTCCAGAGTGAGGTTGGCGCCCGGGCGAACACTGACTCGTCCCCCAACTGTGGTCCTCAAGCTGTGGCCCAAAACCAGCCCGTGGTCAGAAACATTCCCCCACGACACTGTGATGGCTGGTGGCTCTGAAGTTTCACACACACAGAAAATAAAGAGCATCGGTCACGCATGCTGTATTGAATTTAAAACATTTCACCTCTTTTGTAGCGCTACTGTGTGTAATTCTATTCATGCACGTTTTGTTATCACTAGTTCTGGTTGTAAAATGAAGAAAATAACTCGGCACGTTAGAAAACAATAGAAGATAAGTACATATTGAAGTATTGTATCATTA
>NW_024615736.1:0-2329 GCF_008729295.1 Plectropomus leopardus
CATTTTTTGGATATGTCAAAATTTGAGATTTTTTGCCTTACTATACTATGCAATTTTTGGCCATTTTTTCAATTTGCTGTATTATGAATTTTTGGACCTTCTTTGGCCCCTTTTTCAACAGGCTATGCCATAGCGCATCTATATAAGCTAAAATAAAGGGTTTCCAGTTATTTTTAGGACATGTCAAAATTTGAGATTTTTCGCCTTACTATACTATGCGGTTTTTGGCCATTTTTTCAACATGCTGTATTTTGAATTTTTGGCCCTTTTTGGGCCCTTTTTTCAATAGGCTATGCTTTAGCGCATCTATATAAGCTAAAATAAAGGGTTTCCAGCCATGTTTTGGACATGTCAGAAATTGAGATTTTTCGCCTTACTATACTATGCGGTTTCTGGCCATTCTTTCAACATGCTGTATTTTGAATTTTTGGCCCTTTTTGGGCCCTTTTTTCAATAGGCTATTCTTTAGCGCATCTATATAAGCTAAAATAAAGGGTTTCCAGCCATATTTTGGACATGTCAGAAATTGAGATTTTTCGCCTTACTATACTATGCGGTTTTTGGCCATTTTTTCAACATGCTGTATTATGACTTTTTGGCCCTTTTTTGGCCCTTTTTTCAACAGGCTATGTCATAATGCATCTCTTTCAGCTAAAATAAAAGGTTTCCAGCCATTTTTTGGACATGTCAAAATTTGAGATTCTTCGCCTTACTATACTATGCGGTTTTTGGCCATTTTTTCAACATGCTGTATTTTGACTTTTTGGGTCCTTTCTTCAAAAGGCTATGCTTTACCGCATCTATATAAGCTAAAATAAATTGTTTCCAGCCATTTTTTGGACGTGTAAAAATTTGAGATTTTTCGCCATACTATACTATGCGGCTTTTGGCCATTTTTCAAAATGCTGTATTATGACTTTTTGGCCCTTTTTGGGCCCTTTCTTCAACAGGCTATGCCATGGCGCATATCTACGAGTTATAATAAATTGTTTTCCGGCATTTTTTGGACATGTCAAAATTTGAGATTTTTCGCCATACTATACTATGTGGTTTTTGGCCATTTTTTCAACATGCTGTATTTTGACTTTTTGGCCCTTTTGGGGCTCTTTTTTCAACAGGCTATGCTTTAGCGCATCTATATGAGCTAAAATAAAAGGTTTCCAGCCATTTTTTGGATATGTCAAAATTTGAGATTTTTTGCCTTACTATACTATGCAATTTTTGGCCATTTTTTCAATTTGCTGTATTATGAATTTTTGGACCTTCTTTGGCCCCTTTTTCAACAGGCTATGCCATAGCGCATCTATATAAGCTAAAATAAAGGGTTTCCAGTTATTTTTAGGACATGTCAAAATTTGAGATTTTTCGCCTTACTATACTATGCGGTTTTTGGCCATTTTTTCAACATGCTGTATTTTGAATTTTTGGCCCTTTTTGGGCCCTTTTTTCAATAGGCTATGCTTTAGCGCATCTATATAAGCTAAAATAAAGGGTTTCCAGCCATGTTTTGGACATGTCAGAAATTGAGATTTTTCGCCTTACTATACTATGCGGTTTCTGGCCATTCTTTCAACATGCTGTATTTTGAATTTTTGGCCCTTTTTGGGCCCTTTTTTCAATAGGCTATTCTTTAGCGCATCTATATAAGCTAAAATAAAGGGTTTCCAGCCATATTTTGGACATGTCAGAAATTGAGATTTTTCGCCTTACTATACTATGCGGTTTTTGGCCATTTTTTCAACATGCTGTATTATGACTTTTTGGCCCTTTTTTGGCCCTTTTTTCAACAGGCTATGTCATAATGCATCTCTTTCAGCTAAAATAAAAGGTTTCCAGCCATTTTTTGGACATGTCAAAATTTGAGATTCTTCGCCTTACTATACTATGCGGTTTTTGGCCATTTTTTCAACATGCTGTATTTTGACTTTTTGGGTCCTTTCTTCAAAAGGCTATGCTTTACCGCATCTATATAAGCTAAAATAAATTGTTTCCAGCCATTTTTTGGACGTGTAAAAATTTGAGATTTTTCGCCATACTATACTATGCGGCTTTTGGCCATTTTTCAAAATGCTGTATTATGACTTTTTGGCCCTTTTTGGGCCCTTTCTTCAACAGGCTATGCCATGGCGCATATCTACGAGTTATAATAAATTGTTTTCCGGCATTTTTTGGACATGTCAAAATTTGAGATTTTTCGCCATACTATACTATGTGGTTTTTGGCCATTTTTTCAACATGCTGTATTTTGACTTTTTGGCCCTTTTGGGGCTCTTTTTTCAACAGGCTATGCTTTAGCGCATCTATATGAGCTAAAATAAAAGGTTTCCAG
>NW_024615737.1:0-1826 GCF_008729295.1 Plectropomus leopardus
ACTCTTTTTTTCAATTTGCAGGACATTTAATGCCAAGTAGCATTTTCCCCCTTGTTTTTGAAACAAATCAAAGCAATTTTTTAATGAGAATGTTTGTTTTGTTCTGTTGTGAAATCATAGTTGATCGTCGGCTGTTTCCCGTCTTTACGAGGCTGAACCATGAATAAATAAATAAATGAATCTTCTGATAGCCCTAGTATAAATACTTGGGAAAGGTGTCAAATGCTGTACAAGAAAACTGATGTCATTTCTGGTTTCAGAGGGTTAAATCTTAAAGCTAAGTTAGTCAATTAAATTAAGCACCAAACAAACCTTGTCCGTACCTGATAGTTGTTGTCTACGGGCTCCACAGTGGGCTGACCCACCCTCTTCACCATCAGAGTGTAGCAGAAAGAGATCGTGAGGACGGGCAGCAGGTAGGCAGCAATAAACTGGTAGAGGATAAAAGCTCTCTCATGTGTCTTTGAGGGGAATCTCTCCATGCAGTACTGCCTGGGGCCGTACCAGTACCCCTCCTCTATACGCTGGTACATTAATATTGGGGTGGACAGGATGAAGGAGCCTGGGAAGGGCAAGGAACATGTAAGAGGAATTAACTGACATCATGCAAACTGTTTCCCTTAACTACTTCATATACAGTTGGTCCTAATTACTCATTAACTGTGGTGAATTAATGAAGAGTAGAAGACTAAATGTACCTAGAGTAAATGGTGGGAGAGTAGTTTTCATTGAAAGAACAGGACGTACCAATCCAAATGCAGATGCTGACGATCATGGCTACTCTTGGTGTGCGGTGGCGGAGAGATTTCAGAGGGTAGACCGTGACGTAACAGCGGTCCCCGCTCATGGCTGTTAGAGTGATACAAGTGGCTTGGACTGTCACCTGGAAAAGACAGTGAAATATAGACGTGATTTATTCCGTTCTGCAAATGTGTAATCTTCAAAGACATGCACTGTGATTCCAACTCTGTCCCCTAGAAAATGCATTTTTATTTTACTAATTTGCAAGAGCAAATATATTTTTGGAGAAATGTTACATTTTTTATCAGCATAATGAGGAAATGTTATTTATAAACACGTCTTCCAGGTTACAAAATGTTGCTACTGACGAAATCAGCAAAATGTCAACTGACAACTAAATTTATTTATTTTTACATTATACACCCATAAGTACTGAAGCATGATTACACTACTGTATGTTCAAACACTTGAACATAGCAAGCACTTGGTTAACCCATTGAAAACTGGGCATATTGTCTTGATTTCTTTGAAAAATGTAGGAAGAAGGCAATAAGCAACTTAAGAAGAAATGAAAAATTAGCAAGAAATTATTAAAAAGTTCAAAGAAAATTACGTGAAAATAAGCCGAAAAGAACAAAATAACCACTCAGATTTCTAAAATGATTTGTTTTTCTTTCTGTAACATACTTTTAAATATATAATTGAGAGAAATCATGACAATTTGCTCAGGTTTCAAAGGGTTAAAGGAGCTCTATATGACATTAAGAGCATATTTATAGCAGCAATTCAGGCTTCCTCGATGGATCTTATAATCCAGGCTCCTCTGTTTGATTTTGTGGTAGACGGTCCAGATGCATGTGCAGATGAGTCCCTGTGAGTGTATCCAACCGGCTTCCTCATCACCAACGCTCTGCACTACGCTCAAACGGCAGCTACTACTGAGATCAGGACAACGCCGTCGTGGAAGTAAAGTACTCATCCTAAGTGTGGTATTAATGTTAGCTTTGTTAGCACTGTTGTCATAATAATTTTAAAATATATTTTAAAAATAATTTGAATAAGGTTGATTTCAAGAAAAACAACAT
>NW_024615738.1:0-4977 GCF_008729295.1 Plectropomus leopardus
AACCACGTCACCAGTTCGGCCAGCTCTAAGGTTCGGCTCGGTGGATCACCGAAGTGGACTTTCATTCCCGTAGACATTGTTGAGACTGAGATTATCTTCGTTTGTGCCAATAAAGCCCCTAAAAGACTCTGTCCTGCCTGTGTGCTGCATTTGGGTCCAGAAACTAGCCCTGACAGGTGCATTCAAAAAATTGGACCATTCATTCATATCTGGACCATGAGATTTGAAGCTAAACAATGACAATTTACGCAGGACCAGTGGACACTATGTCTGTTGGGTTGACACCATAAATCTTATACTGTCCCTGTGCATGGAAAATGTCCAGGTCTCATGGGCTCTGTCCAGTACGGTATGCTTGTGTACTCGTGCCAATTGAGTATTGTGAGTATAAAACAACACAGCTTGTCCCAACTTCATAGTGGTGATCGTTGGTCTGCGGGTGGTGTAACCATGTCATACTCATAACGAAGGTACATAGTGCGCCATTCGAGGGTCAGTCCATTCCTCAGCATGTAGGATTTTATGAGCCATTGATCACAATGGATGGTCAACATTCAAATGTCACAGGGTGGGGAAAGCAGGGGGTGATGTTCTGATTGGACTGACCAGTTCACACAGTGGAGCCATATCTTAGAGATGATTTGGGTTATTGGTCCATATGATAGTTCATTCAAAATTGGATCTAGCCCCATTTTAATTTCTGGAAGACTTTTGGCATTTGGTAGCCATGGCTCTATTGACCGGAGTTGTCTGGACTCCGGATGTTGGTTGAAACTCTAAGTCAAAGGGATCAAAAGGTCTGTCAGTTTCAGGTTTGCACTCAGTGACAAACTTCACAAGGCTGTTAACCTCCCTCCCTTCTTCAGCTGCATCAGCGGTACCTGCCTCTGCCTCGTCTTCAACTGCAGAAGCTCCTCTCAACCTACCTGCACCTGGCTGGGGACTGCCTCCACTCGAGTGGTAGGCACATTTTAGTTTCTAACGATGGATCCTGTCATTTTAGTGTCTCCACCCCTGTTGGCTGTTCTATCCCTGTTTCTGTTTCTCTGGGTGTTGCCTCTGTAGCTGGACTAGAGTTTGATGGGCTGGAGCCTGAGCTTCTGTTGGAATCAGTAAGGCTGGGGTTGGAACCAGTACTTAAGGTTGGTTCCAGTGCTATGGGACTTAGCAATCGCTGGTTGTTCTGGTGACTGCTCAGTGGAGTGGCTGCTGGGGGTGCTGCCTGGGGTACTGTCACTTTCTAGCTCCGCCTCTTCTGTTCTGTCCACTTGTCTGTCTGCCACCCACTTTGATCTTCATGGTGTCTGTCCCTGTGGTGCGGTATTACATGCCCCGTCACGTTGTGTTGGTCCTCTTGGGGCGGCCTCACCGTCCCTTATCGGCCCAGTGGAAATCACCCGACACCCAGCTCTCTGGCGAGGTGCAGGTCCCTCTGGCCGTTAGCCCTTCTGCAGTGGTTGAGATGAAACCAAACGTCCTTACCATCAACTTTGAGTGCAATTCTAGTAGCCAACACAACCTTAAAAGGACCCTCTCTGCTTGGTTGATGCCACTTCTTTTTAAACAATTTGACGTATACCAGATAACCCAGTTGTACCCTTTGTACCTCGTCAGGTATTTGCTCCTCCCTGTCCTCAGTGGCACCTTTCACCTGTTGGAAAATTGTTTTGTGTATTTGGGTTAGCTGTCTCAAGTATTCACCTATTTCTCTTTCCAACTGCTCAAAGCTAGGTCCCTCACTTGGACCTCTGAGATAAGGAAGCGGCAACAGTCAACCCGTGAGTATTTCATGCGGGGTTAGATGTTATTTTGTTATTTTGTGATCTGATAGACATCAGTGCTAGTGGCAGAGTGTCCAACCAAGTAAGCTTTCCCTGACTGTCAGCTATGAACTTGGCTAGTTTGGTTTTCATGATGCCATTTGCGCTCTCAA
This sequence comes from Plectropomus leopardus, assembly GCF_008729295.1. NCBI lineage: Eukaryota > Metazoa > Chordata > Actinopteri > Perciformes > Serranidae > Plectropomus > Plectropomus leopardus. Next base: position 1,934 of record NW_024615738.1, read on the forward strand.
CAACACCATGTGATGGGGCTGTACACACACCCAAACCTCTGTTTGACGCCAACCTGTATAATTGTCTCTCTCAATACATGTGACAAAGGCTGAACTACTGTCTGATAAGATGGTATCTGGTATGCCAAATCTGGGAAAAACTTCCCAACACAAAAATTTCGCAGCTGTGCGATGATATTCCTTAGTTGATGGGACCACCTCAATCCACCTGCTAAATCTACAGATTACAACAAGAACATATCTCATTTGTCTCACTCGAGAATCAGTGCCTATATCAATGAAGTCCATCATGAGATTTTGAAAGGGGCCGTCCGGCATTGGGATGTGCACTAATGGGGGTGTGAGAGTCTTTCTTACATTATAGTGAGCACACACATCACATTCACTTAGCACCCTATCTACAGTCGCTGCCATGTAAGGTGACCACCATACTGCTTGGAGTTTTTTCAAAATCTGTCCCTTAGAACAGTGGTCACTTCCATGTGCCCAGATGATGGCACGATACAACAGTGAAAGTGGCAATACAAAATGTCCATGGCTACTTTTCCATAAGCCATTTGCCAGACCCTGACGCTGGATGCATATCGTTCCTCTTTGCAACCAAAGGCGCTTTTCAGCTTCTTCTACTCTATCTTCTGCTGTTATGAGGGAGTCTAGAGTAGAAAGGGGGGCACAATTTTGGATTGTCAATATTGGAGCCATTATTTCACCCAACGCTGCCTTCTTCACAGCTTCATCTACTAGATTATTTCCTTTGGCTACCAATGTGTTTTCTTTTTGATGAGCTGGACATTTTATGATGGCGATGGCAGTAGGAAGATGTAGGGCCTATATCAACTGTGACATGGCTTCTCCATGAGTGAAAGGAGTGCCGTCAGCCCTCAGGAAACCTCTTTGTTTCCATGTGTTAGCATGAATGTGGCAGACACGAGTATACACTGAGTCAGTGTATACATTTAGTTGTTTACCATGTGATAGTTTACACGCGGCTGTAAAGGCTTTTATTTCTGTCAATTGTGCAGAACATGGTAGATCAATTCTTTGCAACTGGATCGTTGTGAAGGTTTGCCCATCATTATTCAATTGCACAATATCATACCCTGCAAGAAGACCTGCAACATCATGGAAACATGAACCATCAAGAAATAGGGTAAGGTCTGCTTGAATAGGCTGTTTGTGGAGATCTTCTCAAGCACGCATTAAACCTGTCTGTTTCAGTCACACAATCATGCAGGATGCCTTCTGTGAGCAACACCACTTTGGTAGCTGGATTCAGAACATTACATGTTTGAATAGTGAGTTCTGGAGCAGACAGTATTACTTCATAACCCGTCCGTCAAGCCTGTGTCAGAACAAACCGTGGGCTCGTGACAAGGCATGCAGCTGATGTGATGTGTGCAAGACTACTGGATGACCCATGGTCAATGATGCAGCTTTTTGGTATGCGAAAGATGCATTAGACCTGCACATGCAAACCCTGATTTTTTCCGCTACATAGAGATGGAACGGCTTGGTGTAATCTGGATTGCAGAGTGCTGGAGCTTATTGCATGTCATTTTTTAAGGCCTGGAACACACAAGCAGCCTCCTATGTCCAGGAAAGTTGCACAGAGTTATTGATCTGTCCTGCTGCCCTATTAAAGCTCTCAACGGAACGGTTTTCAAAGCATGATCACAGACATTTGCCCAATCGTTTGCGGTTGTGGGGCTTTGGTGATCACCTCAAGCTGTGATGTGACCCCCATTTGCAAGGGCTGTCAGCACAGTGACAAAGTCTTTTTCACACTGCTCCCAGGTGGAGCTGCAAACCAACAGATCATCAAACACAACAACGTGTAACATTTGGCCTCTGGGGGTATGTTAGAAAGCAGAGTGTGTGGATCTGGATCAACCGCAGTCTCTGAGTTGACAATAGCATTGATTGCTCTTAAGTCACACACTAGTCAATACTCTGGTGAATGTGGCTTTTTTATGGGAAATATGGGCCTGTTGTATGGGCTTTTACCTTTGATCAACACCACTCCATCTTCATCAGTCCCATGACGTTGTCAAGTTGGTACTGTACCTCGAGTGGCATAGCCTTTTTAACCATTAGTTTAAAAAGGCTTTGTGTCATCTCATTTGCATTCCAGACACTTCCAGTTTCCTCTTTCCATGTGTTGGAAGGTGTATAGAAATTTCATCATCACCCAGTGGTTTACCTTCTAGTGTGGATGGGTCCATTTTTTCTGGATAGTGTTTTCTCAACTGCAGCCAAACTGCATTTCGATGTCCTCCAAATCCCTTATCATCCACAGACCTTTAATGCAGACTTGCGTTTGTGAGAACTTCTTCAGTCACATGTTTTCCTGCTATGTGCCTCAGGAGCACCTTGATGTGTCTCAGCGCAAGTCTGATGCTGGCCGTACTTTCTTCCAGTGCTGTGATCCATTTGTTATCTCCAGCGGAGAGATCAGGCAGTCTGTCAGCCAGCCCAGCCATAACCATAAATAACAATGGGACATAACGGTCTTGTCCTTGTCCTGAGTTGTGCTAGTAACTGGATATCTGATTGGGTGAGATCATATGACTGGTCAACATCCTCACTGTCTGTGTGACGAGGTTCTGGCCTACAAGGGATTCTGGAGGCCTGTAGCTTCTTCTCAAGCGTGTTGTTCCTGTAAGCCTCATGTTATGTTCTTTTTCAAGCATTGTGAGTTGTCTTACAGGCTCAGTGCTCTTATCCAACTCAGTCTTTTCTTCTTCTAGGTGCCAGTTGCTTTCCTCTGCCCATTTTACATTTTCTTCTTGGCATTTCCTGGCCATTGCATGTTTCAATGGTTCCGTCCTCAAGCTCTGACTCCAGTGTAAACAATGCCTCTGGGTTAGAACCCTGCCTTGGCCGTTCTCGGCTCTGAAACAGCCCTCTCACTCACTGTTAGCCCGTTAGCTACTTTAGCATTAGCTCTGGTTAGCGATGGCTTCTCCCTGCTCCTCTCCCTCTTCTGCTCTCTCCTGTTCAGTGTGTCAGATGTTTAGTTACTCCTCTGCCTCCTTTAGTGATAG
>NW_024615739.1:0-3537 GCF_008729295.1 Plectropomus leopardus
GGGTATCAACCCATTCTGTGCCAAGCCCTAAACGTGTATGCAAGTCAATGTCAAGAGAGTGGTATAGAGCTGCCAAGCTGGAGGAGACCAGGCTTCTGTGGTATGTCTGTCAATCAATCAGCATTAATTCAAATATTCCTTTTGGGTAAAATGTCCATTATTTCAAGATCAATGTTGTTTCCTTTTGTCTAGAAATCCCCTGCCCTGCCAACAGTCACTTTGAGTCCCAAGGCACAGGATGTCCAGCTACTTGCATCAATCCCAATTCTACCCACAACTGTCCTCTCCCTGCCCAGGAAAGCTGCATCTGCAATTCAGGCTATGTCCTTAGTGCTGGAGTCTGCGTCCCTCATGCTGAGTGTGGCTGCAGTTTTGAGGGTCGCTACTACCGCTCTGGAGACACTGTAATACTAGATGAGGACTGTGGGAGACGTTGCAGCTGCAGTTATGGCACCATGACCTGCCGCTCCCATGGTTGCGGCCCACTTGAATCATGCAGTGTTGAAGAGGGAGAAAGAGGCTGCAGACCTAAGAATAATGCAACATGCTGGATAAGAGGCCCACGAACATATCAAACTTTTGATGGACTGACATACCAGTATCCTGGAGCATGTCGATTAACTCTTGCAAAAGTAATGGGATCATCTAGTCACCCACATTTTGTGGTGACAGCTGAAAAAGTGCCCAAAGGCCAACAAGGTTTTGCCCGGGTACTGAAGTTTGAGGCAGAGGGAAAACAAATTTCTATTGAAATGACAAGTAGCAGCAAAGTTCAGGTGAGTCACAAATGTATTTTAATAGAAATGAGTTGTATCAAGAAATAGAATTATTTCTGTCTGGCGTGTTTCACCTTGTCACCCATAAAATCTGACATTGGCTGTTTAAATGGCCCTTTAGGTTGACGGTCAGCGGATCAGACTACCCTTCAGCTCAGCATCCAACAGAATCCAGATCTACCATAGCAGCATTCACAGTATCATCCTTCGTACCTCCTTTGGTGTAACGGTGCAGACAGTCTGGCCTCACTTTGTGCGTGTCACTGCACCTGGCATCTACAGTAATTCATTGGGTGGGCTTTGTGGTAATTACAATGGTCAACCGCATGACGACTTCCGTACACCCAATGGCATTCTCGTCAACAGTTTTCAGGAGTTTGGAGACAGTTGGCGAGATGGCTCCCTCTCTGCACACTGTGTGGAAAGTGTAAATCAGAACTCTACAATAAACTACAATTCTAGTGAGTACTGTGGCATTCTTGGCTTACCGCATGGACCGTTTGGCCAGTGTTGGGACATGGCGAAACTACGCCAGAATGTGAATGCATGTGTGGAGATAATAAGGACGTCTAGAAATCCTGCTTCAGCACGATGTGAGGTCCTGAGCGATTATGCACTGATGTGTCAACAGAAGGGCATCGCCCTTGGACACTGGAGGAATGCAGCTGACTGTGGTACGTATTTTGACCCCTTGGTGTAGGTGGCTTTATATATAATCCATGCTTTCATTTAATGGAAACCTTTGTTTTTCTCTAGAGCAAAACTGCCCTCAAAACAGCCATTATGAAGTCTGTGGAACATCATGTCCTGCCACCTGCCCCAGTCTCTCTTTCCCTTTTGACTGTGGTACTGTGTGCCAGGAGGGTTGCCAGTGTGATGATGGTTTTGTCCTGAATGGCAATCAATGTGTGCTACCAACAGAGTGTGGATGCTATCACCAAGGACGCTATTGGCAAGACAGTGAACAGTTCTGGGATGGTGAGGAGTGTCAAAGCTTGTGCACCTGTGATGGCACTAGTGGGGCAGTCCACTGTATCCCCAACTCCTGTGGTCCCCACGAGTCTTGCCGTGTGGTGGAGGGTGAGTTTGGCTGCCATCCCAACCCTCATGGAACGTGCTCTGCCTCAGGAGACCCTCACTACAAGACCTTTGATCGCAAGGCCTATGACTTCCAGGGAACCTGCCGCTATACTCTGGCCACCCTTTGTAATTACACCGAGGGACTCCACCAATTTTCGGTGGAGGCTAAAAATGAGCCTTTGACTGGAAGGCGAGTTTCAACAACAGCTGAAGTTTTTGTGAATGTGTGGGGCTATCAAGTGCATATGTCGAGGGACAGCCCTGGTGTGGTAAAAGTGAGTTATCAAATCATTCTTCTCACCTCAATCTATTTTCAACCTGTTTCACTCTGCTTAGATGCATGCATCCTTGGCTGACATTACTGTCTTTCAGAGGTTGTAGCTGGATGAGTTTTAATGCTAAAGTGAATGCTGGTATCATATAAAATATAAGATGTTATGCTAGCTTTTCAGAAAGACTGTCAAATTGTGCTTCAGAGCAGGGCTTAATCTTAACAATGGAAAAACTGGCATGACCATCTATACAGGGGTCATTTGACCTGTCATCTTAAGATATCTGAATGAAAACACATTTCTTTTTGTACTCACAAGCCTCCCTGGGTGAGCTACAGACATTACTATACTTTATGCCAATCCCTGCAGATTTGGGTGAAAAAGAAACTGCTTTTCTCATACAGTACAAATGTGGGTTGTGTGATCACATAGTTTAAACCCAAATCCAAGTTTCAAGTTACTCTTCTGATTTTAATTGTCTTATGTTAAAGGTAAATGGAGTAACAAGAAACTTGCCTGTTCTCTTGAATGGAAGTCGTGTTTCTATCTTTGCAAGAGGATCTCGCATGATTGTAAGAACTGATTTTGGCCTGAGAGTTAAATACAATGGAGCAACTAGAGTAACTATCTCTACACCATCACATTACAGGTATCTGACATTTAATGAAGGCTATGTTTGAATGTTTTGGTTGCGTTTTCGAAAATGAATACGATCTTAATTATTACACACATAACTTCAACTTATTTATACATTTTTGACTCTGGATTTATTAAAATGTCATCAATGCAGAGGAAAAACCTGTGGACTTTGTGGAAACTTCAATGGAAATCCAAATGATGAATTCCAAACCCCATCAGGAATGATGGTCTCCACTCCAGATGAGTTTGGGGCAGCTTGGAAAGTGGAAGGTGACAACAATTGCAGTGATGGGTGTGGCTCCTCCTGTCCAAAATGCACCAATGAGCTACCTGCAAGGGCCAAATGTGACATAATTCAGGCAGCTGGTGGCCCCCTCAGCTTCTGCCATGAGCAGGTGGACCCAGAGCCATATTTCAAAGACTGTGTGTTTGATGTTTGTGTGATGGGAAATCACGGCCAAGAAATTCTGTGCAGGGCCATTGAGGCTTACGTCAGTGCCTGTCAGTCTGCTGATGTTCAAATCTACCCATGGAGACAAAACACCACTTGTAGTAAGTCCATCAGTCAATGTGATACTGATGTTCTATAAAAACAGCCTTGACATACTAATATTTTCTAAGATAACGTCTCTTGACCTTCTGAATCTACGTATGCCATTAGTTAACTGACTGAGGTGAATCATTTTTATGAATCTGACATCCATCATTTGTTCCCTCGCTCAAAAAAGGACCTGACTGTGAAACCCCCCACAGCCATTATGAGCTGTGTG
>NW_024615740.1:0-1378 GCF_008729295.1 Plectropomus leopardus
ATTCCTGGTGTTCTGTACATAATGACCCTCACCTCTCCTAACCCCCTCCCCTCCCCCATCAGTTGTCCTTTCAGGGGGAAAAAGAAAAAAAAAAAAAGGAAACAAAAAAAAAAAAATCCTCTGACTCCCCGAAATCTTGTATTTTGTTCTAATAATGACAAAATTTATTTATAAGGATTTTTTAAAATCTATCTCTTTCTCCTTTTTGTAAATGTTCCAGTTAAATAAAGTTTAAAAATGTTAAAAAATTAAATGGATATATTGAAAGGTTAAAAAAAAAAAATGTCTCTAGAAGTCCCTGCCCCCTCCTCTGGCTCTGTACTCTGAACTTTGTGTTTTTGTTTTTTCTCTTTCTGTATGCTTCTCTTTATGTGCTTCAGATGAAGAGTTCTATTTATTATGACATTAACGTTATTATAATTATGACTAATTATTAATATTATCATCATCCTCATCATCCTCATTATTATCATTAATAAACTTGTCTACTTCAGCTGCGGTGTCTCGGTGCTGTTTTGTCGTGAGTGATGAGTTAGTGCGTGCTTTGCGCGTACTGGGACTTGCAGTAAGACTACAAATCCCATGACACAACATCACTGCAACACCATGTGAGAAGAGCCAGGTGGAACGGGGCGGGGTGACGCTCCCAGACCCATTTGTCTTATACCAAACCCCCTCCGGGTTTACAAGATTGAGAGCACCTGTCTGTCGCCGGGGCCGCCATTTACCCAACCGGAGCGAAGACAAACTCAGACTGAGGAAAAATACAGACGCGCGCCTTCAGGGGGAAGGAGGAGAGGCAAAAACACACAAATGTAAATACTTCAAAAGATCAGTGCCTCTCCATCATTGTTGACTTTGTTTAATCCGTTGAGCCTCTACAAACAATGGGAGATTGAATTCTTTATGTCACAGCCAAAAAAAAAAAAGAGAGAGAGAGAGAGAGAGAGAAAGAATAAAAAAAAAACCAGTTATTTGTGTCACTGCAATTTTACATAAAATGTGTGCAGTGTGGTTTGTGCCATGTGCCATGCATCACTGTTAAATTTTGGAGTGTTTTTTAGCCTCGGCTCTAACTCATTAAAATGTGACGTTTTATTTTTACGTCCATCATTAACATTGTGTGATCACAATCAGGGTTATAAGGAAAGGTATTCATTTTTCAGACTGTGAAAGTGTGTCTAAACAAACTTCTGAGTAAGAACTTTATAACTGTGCCAACTGATAATGAACAAAAAAAAAAGAAAAAAACTGTTAATGTGTTAATTAACACCTGAAATGTCATCAGTTTTCTTGTGCTGCATTCAGATGCCTTTGTGTCCAAACCTCTGAAACCTGAGAAAAATATTTGAAATTGTTAAAAAAAAAAAAAAAAAAA
>NW_024615741.1:0-1749 GCF_008729295.1 Plectropomus leopardus
AGAGCCAGGAGAGCAACCTCGCTGGATGTCCACGTCGGATAAAAACTGGATTTATACTTTAAATGATCATCGTCACAGATGTCTGATGAAGTTTGCCCACTGACTAAGATGAAGACGCCAAAATGCTCAAACTTCATAACAGACCTTCAAAAGTGTTTTTAATATTTGAACATGAGTTTCTGACATTTAGAATTGAGTGATACTGATAAAATAACATGTACCTGTCTAAATAACGAAACTGCTGGGTTCAGAGGTGAAATGACTGATTCATCAAATTAAACTTTAAACTATAACTACTTAGATCCCTGTAAATCATTTTTCGTGCATAAACATCATGCTGATTCCACCCACTAAATTGTGACGACCTGAAGCTTTTTTTTGTCTTCTGTGGTAATTAACTTTGAGTATTCAGCTGTTTGTTAAAAAAAGCAATTCTCGGGGCATTTTCCTCTATTTTCTAATATTTTTTTTTTTTTAGATAAAGCAATAAATTGAAAATAATGACTGGCACAACAGTTTATAATAATCACTAGTTGCAGTGTGAAGTATTCTTTGGGGGCGATCTGTGCTTAAACATTTTACACAAACTTGTTTAAGCATCATGGAGATTTAGTCACTCTGCATTAGGGGTTACACTGCTATCACTATAAAACTGTGTAAACACTTTCATAGTGATGCAATAAAGCCTGATAATGTTATGGAAACTCAAAAGCCATCCGAAGTACATCATGGAAAAATACTGTAAATTCATATTACTATGGCCACATCTGAGTAGAATCCATTAATCTGCTGAAGATTTTCTTCATGCGATTTGTCTGGTAGATAAAATGTCCAAAATGGCAAAAAAAAAAAAAAAAAAAAAGCCTTCAGAATTTCCCAGAACTTATGAATCCATATTTCAAGTGAAGTCAATTTCAGTTACATAGCCCCAAATCTTAAATCTGACTGTGAGGGCTTCATGTAAATACCTCACCATACAGCAGTCTGTAACTAACAACGTTAACTTCACCATCACAAAATACCAACTAACATTCCAATTTGAACCAGTGATTTTTTTGACATAAAACCAACTTAATTCAATTATTTGTCAATCAATGATTTATTCATCAGCAACAACTGCCTGAATACAACGTATGTCCCATCATATCACACAATCCCACTGTTCATCTTACTGACGGGCTCCTCAAACTCGTTACGTTAAGCTTGAAGTATAATATAGCAGTAAAAGGAATATTCCCACACACGGATGATTATTCCCATGCTCTAACAGCAAGAATAATCCTCAGCCTGTTTGACAATAAAGAGACAATTTCAACTCACCTCCTGGGACGCTTCTGCTTACTCCTAACGCGGCTTTTCCTGGTGGGTTTGGGCAGAATTCTCCTCTGAAAAATCAGAAATGCGGCCTCATTAATCTCTGATCAGTATTCAAACACTGTACACAAAAGTTCATTAACCTCATGAAACAGGGTTAGGGTGACATTCTGGGTAAGACTGTATATAACCTGCTGATATTCATGTTCCTCCAAGTTTTACTGGACAGCTTTAATCCTGACAATAACGTTGCTTTCGTTAACGTGGATAATATTTTAGAGACACAGACAGGTGACATTTTCCATTAAGAAAGGGTCAAACTTCCACTGATTATGAACAATGAGCCTCATTATCCGACTGCTCGCTATCAGTGGAACCCTGATACAAAATAATGTGCACTGCATGGTTTAGCTCCCCAGTAACGGCCCCAAAGGG
>NW_024615742.1:0-1430 GCF_008729295.1 Plectropomus leopardus
CCCTTTGGGGCCGTTACTGGGGAGCTAAACCATGCAGTGCACAAACTTTACATAAGATTTATCATGACTTTGAAACCACAAATGCCAAAAAATGTTCTAATTTCTATTTTGATGTGTGTGTGTGTGTGTGTAATCAAAAGGAAAATAAGTTTTTTAAATGGACTTTTTGGCTTTAATTCTTGACAAATGTGCATTGTTGTGATTTGTTATGCTAAATTACAAACATCTCTTACTGCAAGTTAACTAAGCTCTTACTGTTGTTAATCTGCAGTAGTTGTCTTCCGGTTTATTGTTGGTCAAATTGAGAAAAATGCCAGTCCCAATTTCCAAAAGCCGCAGATGATGTCTTCAAATGTTTTGTTTTACCCCAAACTGAAACTCAACTCAAATGTATTCGGTTTACAGTGGTCTAAAGCAGTAAACGGTCATATTTTGAAACTAATGAATATCTGGCTTCTTTGTCCTGAGAAATGACTCATGACTAATCAGCATTCATTGATTAATTCACTAATTGTTTTCCAGCAGTGTTCCTTGAGTCTGGCGGTTGGTTGACATGGATGTCGGGTGTTAATGCGATTATTTTTTTCTTGACTCCTCCCTCAGCCGTACTCTGAGTTGGGTCCACGACGCCATCTTGGAGGACCTGGTGTTCCCCAGCGAGATCGTGGGTAAGAGGATCCGAGTGAAAATGGACAGCAGCAGGCTCATCAAGGTCCATCTGGACAAGGCGCAGCAGAACAACGTCGAACACAAAGTAAGTTCACGTAGAAACAGGTGGCGCCCAATGTCTGGATGTTCAAGTAATGTGATTAGAGCTCCAACGATTATCAATCAGTTAAACTTCTGTTCTTATGATCTAATCATATATAACAATCAGAAAATTGTGAAAAACAAACATCACATGAAACAACAAACTTGGCAAAACCTTGAAATATTGTATGTACGATAATGTAAGACCAAGTAATTGGTTTGTTGTCACATTTAAAAACTGCTGCTGACATATTTGAATTTTTGGCTTTGAAAATTGATTTAAATGATCGATTATTAAAATAATTTCCCCCTGTTGACTAACCATTGTAGCTCTTAATGTGAATATCAGGGTCTGACAGTGATGTGCAATAATAAATATAACTTACTGATACAGTATTGGAACCAGAAGTGCTCAGATTAGGTTGACTTTATTCTTTATTTCAGACCCAGTGGGATCCATATCACAGTTAAAAAGAAGGGAAAAAACAAACAAACAAACAAACAAAAAAAACCCAGTAAGCCACAAAAACAAAAACAAAAAAAAAAAAGAATTACGACAGACCTGGTTTTTGAAAGCCGTCCTTGTCCCATCTGAATGGATTATTCCTCACGCCTGTGCCGTCATTGGCTCATAGTTTTTATCCGACGTGGACATCCAGCGAGGTTGCTCTCCTGGCTCT
>NW_024615743.1:0-2336 GCF_008729295.1 Plectropomus leopardus
AGGGACCACAGTGGAGTTGAGTTGTTCCATGTTGGCAGAGAAGCTGAATGTTGTGCACTGAGCCAGTGAGTGCAACTGCAGTCAGTCAGTCAGTCAGTCAGTCAGTCAGAGAAGCACGATCATTTCCTGTGCTGCATTCAAACTGGAGCAAATTACAAAGAAATACTATTTTTCATGTGCAAATCGTATTGCACAACGTATGTACGTATAGACTGACTCACTGGAATCGCATTGCTAAGCAACAGCTGATCTAATTTCCATTCAGCTGATGTCATGGTGCATACACAAGAAAAACAAACTTAGATTATAGATGGTTATCTTAAGTTTACACCTGAATAACACTTCCCATGACTAACATGGAAGACTTCACATATTCATATACAGTCAATGACCATTCATCCATCCATCCATCCATCCATCCATCCATCCATCCATCCATCCATCTCCCCAGCAATGATTTCCTGCTCCTCTTGAAGGATCCCGAGGTGTACACAGGCCGAATGAGATATATAATCTCTCCAATGTGCTCTGGGTTGAATGCTGCGATCCAACCAGTTTTACTTAGAAAACTTCACACAGGATGTGCCCCACAGGATCCTGATCAGATGCAAGAAACGTATTAACTTGCCCCTTTCATAGCAAAGGAGCAGTGTGTTTAGATGCAGTGGTGATACTGATTATCTGTGGTGAAGCTGTTTTCATTGAACAGCAAAAAGTAGTCATCACAAATGTAAATGAAAGTCTATAATCTTACAACAGAACAAAAAAATGTAGAAGCACTGCAAATAAATTCCAAATATAAAAAGTAGGCCAAGACCTGTAAGTAGGCTGTATATGAAATACGTAGTCTGGGAGTGAGTATTTTTGCTATTAAGTTGAAAAATGAAGAAACTACTCAGAATATGTCACATAAAACTCTTGCCAGCATGTTTCTGCTGCTGAAGTAAAGAGTGAAAAAGTAGTTAATAACTGATGAGGTCTATAATCACAGGAGCTAATAACCAGTGTGTATGGATTATTTATTTTTTTCATTTTTGTTTTTGTTTCCAGTGATCGCCACTCAGGAATGTCATGTTATTCTGAGCTGCAGTGATGAAATCAGACTATAAAATCAGCAACGATGCCAGAAATCACTGCAGAGATTTAGGGTCGGAAATGATCTCTCCGTTTGTTAGAAGCTCTTTTTTTTTTAAGTCTGACCGCAAACGGAAAGCCTGGAACAATAAAATGATTCAACTAACCTATAATAATATATACTTGCTTCACCTGTCCCTCAGGACTTTGTCCATGTCGGGATCATTTTTTCTGATGATCTCATGGTCACTCATCCAATACTCTAAAGTATACTTCCTGGGGAGCAGGTTATCTGTTCAGCATAGGATGGCAAATATGATCACAATAATTTTCCCCATTTTGATCGATATTGATTTTTATCAAGATATACAATTCAATAATGCTGTCGGTTTGAAAAGTAGCAATGCGATTCCAGTGAAATGGTCTTTGGCCGACTTACATTATTTTTGGCTGCATCACAGCAAAGCAGTTATTGTTGCTGTAGCGTGATGAGTTTGTTACTTTACCTGCACAGCTTCACACAGTTTGATGCATTTGTGCTATTTGTAGTAAAGTGAGGGTGTAGCGTCTGTGTGGGCGAACAAGTAGCAGTAAAGGTGTCAAGTGGTAGATAATGTAGGTGTCAGTGTGTGAGACAAAGCAAAGTCCTGAAGCTGATGTAGAAAAGTTATCTTGCTCAGTTTTCGGTAAGACCAACATTTGGTGTTGTGGGGATGTTCATAACGGACGTAACATCAGTCTGGTAAGGCAAGCCCTTCAATCATTTGATATGTAGCGATGATAGCAATATAGATAGTAGTAATTGCCTCTTGGAGATTTCGAACTCCAAGCCCACATATCTATAATGTAATTTTGACAAGTTAGAATTGAATTTATTAGTAGTCGATGATAAAAGTTGACAAGTTGTACAAGTTGTTACAGATATCTACAATGAACAGTAGTACAGTTAGTAGTATTAGAACTATTAAGAATCTAATTGTTGATGTCAAAAAATAACATTTTAACTGGCGAGAATTGAAATGTAGATATCTTTAATTAGAATTACAACTAGTCAAGATTAAGTTATAAAACAATGGCTTACAATTTTGACTAGTAAGAATATGGCAAGCCCTTTCTACATTTAATCAATGGCAGTAATAGCACATTATAATATTTGAATTCCTCACAGATATATCTATAATGTACTTTCTCACCAGTCAAATTTTAATTCTTGACATAAACTGTTTATGTTGTAACATAAACAGCTGCAACATGGAACAACT
>NW_024615744.1:0-2216 GCF_008729295.1 Plectropomus leopardus
GAGGGGTTTGCGTGTCCCAGTGATCCTAGGAGCTCAGTTGTTGGGGGTTTTATGCCACCGATGTCACCCATGGCAAACAGGTCCTAGGGGAGGGACCAGACAAAGTGTAGCTCACAAGACCCTTATGATAAAGACAACAAATGGTCCAGAGTTTCCCTCGCCCGGACGCGGGTCACCGGGGTCCCCCCCGGAGCCAGGCCTGGGGGTGGGGCTCGATGGCGAGCGCCTGGTGGCCGGGCCTTTACCCATGGGCCCCGGCCGGGCACAGCCCGAAGAGGTGACATTGGACCTCCTTCCTGTGGGCTCACCACCCGTAAGAGGGGCCGTAGGGGTCGGGTGCCATGTAAGCTGGGTGGCAGCCGAAACAGCAGTTCAGAGTAACCACTGTTTTTGGAGTCCTTAGAGGGGGTGCTGGAGAGTGCTCCTTCTGGGGACTCCCTCGTTCTGCTGGGGGACTTCAACGCTCACGTTGGCAACGACAGTGAGACCTGGAGGGGCATGATCGGGAGGAAGGGCCCCCCCCGATCTGAACCCAAGTTATTGGACTTCTGCGCTCACCACAGATTGTCCATAATGAACACCACACCTCCTCAGCCTCCCTGGTAAGGTCTATTCGGGGTACTAGAGAGGAGGTCCGCCGGATAGTCGAACCCTGGATTCAGGAGGAGCAATGCGGGTTTCGCCCCGGTCGTGGAACTGTGGACCAGCTCTGGACCCTTGGCAGGGTCTTTGAGGGGGCATGGGAGTTTGCCCAACTAGTCCACATGTGCTTTGTGGACTTGGAGAAGGCATTCGACCGTGTCCCTCGGGGAGTCCTGCGGGGGGTTCTCCGGGAATATGGGGTTTCGGACCCCCTGATATGGGCTGTCCCTTCACTGTATGACCGGTGCCAGAGCTTGGTCCACATTGCCGGCAGTACGTCGAACTCGTTTCTGGTGAGGGTTGGACTCCGCCAGGGCTGCCCTTTGTCACCGATTCTGTTCATAACTTTTATAGACAGAATTTCTAGGCGCAGTCAGGGTGTTGAGGGGGTCTGGTTTGGTGACCTCAGGATTGGGTCTCTGCTCTTTGCAGATGATGTGGTCCTGTTGGCTTCATCAGGCCGTGACCTTCAACTCTCACTGGATCGGTTCGCAGCCGAGTGTGAAGCGGCCCAAATGAGAATCAGCACCTCCAAATCTGAGGCCATGGCTCTCAGCCGAAAAAGGGTGGCATGCTCCTTCCGGATCGAGGAAGAAGTCCTGCCCCAAGAGGAGGAGATTAAGTACCTCAAGGTCTTGTTCACGAGTGAGGGAAGGGTGGAGCGGGAGATCGACAGGCGGATCGGTGCAGCATCTGCAGTATTGCGGACTCTGCACCGATCTGTCGTGGTGAAGAGGGAGCTGAGCCGAGAGGCAAAGCTCTCGATTTACCGGTCGATCTTCGTTCCTACCCTCACCTATGGTCACGAGCTTTGGGTAGTGACCGAAAGAACAAGATCGCGGGTACAAGCGGCCGAAATGAGCTTCCTCCGTAGGGCGGCTGGGCTCTCCCTTAGAGATAGGGCGAGAAGCTCGGTCATCCGGGAGGAGCTCGGAGGAGAGCCGCTGCTCCTGCACGTTGAGAAGTGCCAGATGAGGTGGCTCGGGCATCTAATTAGGATGCCTCCATGACGCCTCCCTGGTGAGGTGTTCAGGGCACGTCCCACCGGAAGGAGGCCCCGGGGAAGACCCAGGACACACTGGAGAGACTACGTCTCACAGCCTGGGAACGCCTCGGGATCCCCCGGGAAGAGCTGGACGAAGTGGCCGGGGAGAGGGAAGTCTGGGCTTCCCTGTCTAGGCTGCTGCCCCCGTGACCCGACCCCGGATAAGCGGAAGAAAATGGATGGATGGATGGATGGAAATAATTTGAATGCAAAAAACTTTTGTGAAAGCATCAATTCTCCCCCGGTGCTGGTATACTGGGAAACAGTAGTCCAATCAAATGGCCTCATGGAGCTTTGACCGTGACTCCACTTATCGGTGCACGTAAACTCACTGACTGTTGTGTTCAAGAACGTTGTATAAGAGCCAAGAATGACTTTCCAGTAAGCATTCGGAGAGGGAGGTGGGCAGAAGAGTGGAGGTTTGCTTGGTGGATAGATACAGCAGAGTGTCATCTGAGTCACAAAAAAACTGAATGGCTGGTTTCCCAAAAATCTGGCCACCAGGTAGAAGGTAAATACTAAATAGAAG
>NW_024615745.1:0-1396 GCF_008729295.1 Plectropomus leopardus
ATACAAGTACAGTCCATTTACCATTTAAACTAAATTCTCTATCAGTGCCTCTAACAATGCTAAATGGCTGTTGTGCAAAGATCTTCAGGTGAAAGCAAAAGCTGCATAAGATAGCAAATGCCACACAAGGAAGTGATGAAGGCAAAACAGTTGATTCAAAGTCTATTATTTGTTCTCTTTTATCTGAGTCAACAGTGACTTTTATTAAACCAAGTGACTCCCTTGCCTCTATTGCACTTATGAAAGTTTAGCATTCATAAAAGAGTTTTAAATGTATTTGAACATAGGAGAAACTTGACATTTAGAATTTAGTGGTCTACATTAAAAAGAGTGGATTGTTTTTATAGCTGTCAACATTAAGCAAAAAATATTCAAAGGTACAACAATAGAGATCTCTTTATTTCTTTTTAGTAAGACCAACCATATTGCAGTAACTGCAATGTGTATGTTGGCAGACTAAGTCCTGAGGCTGGTGAATTTATTTACTGGTATCAGACATCTAGTTCCTAATACTGCAAGGGTTTCAAGCAGAGGCCTATAAGCTCAGTTACCATTTTTACCTATTCAGTGACAGGTAGTCACTTAACAGGCATTAATTGAAATGAAAATCTTTGCGATACAATCATTACTTTAATTTTATCTTTTATTTATAACTTTACAATTTTATATAGCTTTATAACTTTATATAGCAGTTTCTAACAATTGCATCCCCCATGCTGTTATCTGTCTCTTCACATAAAACACTTAACTCCATGCTGGCTATTCTTTCTGCTCTTTACACAGGCAGTAGCTTACTTTATAAAATGAAGTCCCAATTAGAGCACTAGTAATCCAAATTTGGTCATCTTGAAAAGTTTGCGTACACATGTCAAAAATAGTATGCTTTTATTCTTTGAAATGTATAGTGTGCACGTATACAGCATTTATAATTCTGTTAGTGTCATGTTAACCTATTTTAAACACTACCATCTGACATTTATTTCACATTTGAAAAGATAAACTCTAGGCTTTATGAAATTCATAACAGATGGCATGTGATGTGTTACAATCAGGCAGGGATGCAGGGGCTCAGAGGTAGAGTGGGTCGTCCTCTAATCTGAAGGTCAGTGGTTAGATCCCTGGCGCCTCCGGGCAACGTGTTGAAGTGTCCTTGGGCAAGATACTGAACCCCAGATTGCTCCCAATGCTGTGTCATTGTCGTGTGAGTGTGTGTGAATGATTACTGAGTAGCGGGTGACACCTGAGACTGGTAGCCTCGGCCACCAGTGTGTGCATGTGTGTGTGAACGGGTGTATGTGACATGTCCTGTGAAAAAGTTTTGAGTAGTTAATAAGACTAGAAAAAGCGCAATACAAGTACAGTCCATTTACCATTTAAACTAAATTCTCTATCAGTG
>NW_024615746.1:0-2616 GCF_008729295.1 Plectropomus leopardus
CGTTTATCATCCTTTAACTCAATTATTTAACTCTGACTGGAAAACTAAATAAAAAACAAAACAAAACAAAATCGAGCCAGAATTTGTTTTTCTGTTCAACCAAATATTGGAAAAAAGGCCTGTTTTCTCATGAACGGAAAAATCAAATAAACAAGGAAATGAAAACAAAAAAAAGTCAAATTACATTATAAACTGCAGCTCCAACGCTCTCATTCTCCGCCGGTGTCCCCGCCGGTGTCCCCGCCTTTGTCCCCGCCTTTGTTCCCGCCTTTGTCCCCGCCTTTGTTCCCGCCTTTGTCCCCGCTGTCTCACTACAACAACACACATTTATGTCTTTAATATTGACTTGAATGGTTCTCCATAGCTGACGCCAGCAGAGGGCAGCGATGTCTCAGTTTCACTGACACTGCCGTCCCAACATTTATTTTCCGTTTTCTAATAACATTCCTAGAAAACATTTTTCTAGCAACAACATTTTTTTTGTTATTTATTATATAGAAATATTATTTCAATTAATGTTGAGCACCTTTTTTCAGGTCATTTACTTATTAGTCTTATTTTGGGCTTACTTTCATGTAGTTTTCATTAAACTCTTTATTGTTACACTTTAAAAACAGCAAGGGGGAAAATGATGACACATATATATGTATATATATATATACACACATAAACACATTTATATATATATATATCTTTGTCACTTTCTTACTTCCTTTTTTTTTTAACATTTTTTGCAATTTAATGAAAAATCTTTTATTTTAAATTTTGCAAATCGCTAAATTTTATTTTACAAATTTGTTTGGCCTTTTCCTAAATTTCTCAGTGCCTTCTCATATTTTTGGAAGAAATCATGCCAAGTTTTGAGGTTTTAAAGAGTTAAAAAAATATATAAAACATTAATTTTCTAACTCACCATCTTTTCTATCACACAAACAGAAGAAAATAGTGCCTTTTTGGGGGGGACTATTTTCAGCGGTGGATTTTTTGGGAGGAAGACGAGACGTCAGGCTGTTGCTTTGTTTCTGATCGTGTCGTTTAAATCTGGTGTTTTTCGTCCTTTATGCTCCTGAACTCTTCCACTCGCTGCTGTTGATGGAAAGCGCTTTGATTGGCCCAGGCTGACCCCCCAGAGCCGCCCCCGACCCCCCGACCACTCGACCCCCCGACCCCGCGGTGTGGTGTTTGCAGACGGAGATTTGGCGGCAGAACCAGTTTACGTGTGTTTATTTATGCACTCGTGGCTGTAAACAGACCTGCAGACCTGAGCGCCGTGCCGCAGCAACATGATGGATCTGCTGTCTGTCCGCCGCCGTCAGTCCGACCACCATCAGCATCTTGTGGCGGCATGTTTACAGGAGGGGGCCTGATTGGTGGTTTGTGGTTTTGTAGGAGACAGCAGCCGTGGGCAGCTGGTCCATTCATAGATCAAGTGTTTGTCATCCATCACGTCCTGAAAGCTGCATTCAGCCGAAATCAGCCGTAAACAAAACGCTGGCATGTTATCACGTCCTAAAAGTTTGATTCTTCAGACAACTCGATATCAAACATTTGCTTATTTGAACACATGAAGCAAATATGCAACAATCACAACGAGGAGCGTAAAAACTCTCCATGTTTTTATCAGTTATCAGCTACACGTAGTTTATGTCTCCTTTTGAAAATGCATAATCACTCGTCAGGCCCGTTTCACACAGCACATGTGAGCAGCGCCAAACGTGTTTTTTATTTCAGCGCCCATGTTATCAAGTTAGAGCATGCACACTGCCCGTCTGAGCAGCGCTGCTCAGCTGCGGGTCAGCTGCAGCACATCTAGAGATTTTTTCCGTGTGCTGCACGCCTTTATCAGCAGAAATAGTTGTGAAAATGGTGTTTTGATGATTATGTTAACTCTATACCACTTTTTACTGCAGTTTAAAAGTGTCTCTGTCACAGAGATGAGGAAATGCAAAGATGGCTGTTTACTCCAACTTCCCCACTTCCCTTTCAAAACAAAAGCCCTCTGACAGCGTCTCTGTGGACAAAATCCCATCAGCGGCTGACACAAGGCATTTTATTTTAAAATATTTGCAGGACCGTCTTGTGGGCAATGCAGAGAGAAATTTGTGCTTAGAAATATAAAAGTGCAGCCATCATAGCTGCAGGCAGCGACGCAGCAGCAACGTTGCATGTGTGAACACCACAAGCATGAAACACACTGCAGCTGGGCGAGGCTGCTGATGCGTGTTGTGTGAAACGGGTCTTACAGGGTTAATACACTATTAATAGGCGTGTCCCTTGCTGCAGGGCTGCATGTTAGCAGTTAGCTCAGAGATGGCAAACTTAAAACTCTGAAATGTTTGAACACCTGTTGGCTCAACGCTGGCGTCCACTGGCAGAAGCTGGCATTGCAGTTAACGTTTGTGTTGAAATCTGCCCAAAAGGCCTCCGAACAGGCGTCATGCAAATTCAGTCAACCATCAGTTATCTGTTTAGTTCAGGCAGGATTTGTTTCTCAGCATTGATATGTGACCTAATGATGGCGGATCTGTGCTACAGTTAGCTGCAATTTAATGTTAAAAGGAGAGAGACTCAGAAATAATACAAGTCCTGTTTTTCTGCTCTGATGGCTGTGGGATC
>NW_024615747.1:0-1910 GCF_008729295.1 Plectropomus leopardus
CATCAAAATAGAGCTTGTTTATAAAAAAAAAGTGCCAGTGGAGGATCAAACGCACTCCCTACAGAGGTCCTAGCGAAGACCCTAATTCAATGTCCTAAATCCCTACAAATATCTTGAAATCCGAGAAATGTCCAAAAATTCTGGGGATGTTCTAAAATCCTAGAAACATCCTTAAAATCCTACAAATATTCTTAATCCTCTTAATCCTAGAAATGTCCTAACATCATAGGAAAGTGCTAAAATTCTAGACATGTCCTTAAATTCTAGTAATGTTCTTAAAATCCTAGAAATGTCCTTCAAATCCTATATGCTCCGAATTCTAGCAATGTCTTTAAAACCTTGCAATGTCCTTAAAATCCTAGAAAAAGTTCAGAATCCTCCAAATGGATCATCTTTCACATTTGTTTTTGCAATCATTTTGGCTGTGTTTGTGCATATGATATGATTTTTTGTAGGAAGGTTTTTTTCTTGATAAATTTTGAAATTCCAATTTTATTTTTTGTACTGGGTCTATACATAGTACTGTACACTGGGAATAAATGTAATACCCTCTAAGGCCATTAAGGATAAAAATTTACATTTCCAAAACCTTTCATAAAAATACAAACAATGTTTTTCCCAAATCTTTTAGCATGTATCTTTTAATCATATTTCGTCCTAATCAAAACTATGAAATGGTTAAACACTGTTGGTATTTTAACCCTTTAAATGCCAGTTTAAATACATGAGGTCACTGCGATTTTTGACAAAAAAAAAAAACAAAACAAAAAATGAGTTATTTTAAATAGCAACAACATTGATCTTGATGCATTAATGGTTTTTGTGTAGGGTCAGATTTAAAATTTACAACCTGTTAAAGCCACTGAGGACAAAAATGTCCACTTCCAAAAACTACAATAAAATATTACAGATTAATACTTTTTTTCACTTTTTGGAGTTATATCTTTCAATCAACTTCAGTCCTGATCAAAACTACCAAACATTTATTTAATATTTTCAATATCATAAATGAGGGGACACTGGGAGATTTTTTTTTAAATCCTGGTCTTGGATATGTCAAAGATTAGCAACATTGATTTTGATGCATTTATAGTTTTTTGTGGTCAGATATATAATTAAAAACCCGTTAAATCCATTATGGACAAAAATGGCATTTTCCAAAAACTACTGTAAAACTATTTCAGAATTATATCTTTTTTCCCCAATTTTTGGATTAAATCTTTAAATTAACTTCAGTCCTGATCAAAACTTTAACTGCCAGTTTGTTTACATGAGGTTACTGTTTTCAAATGAAAACAAATGGGGAAAAAAACACACATTTATGAAACTCACAGCCATTACAGAATATAATGATGCATTCCGTAATGTCAGAGTTTTATTTTTGAGGAAAGTAGTAAAATTTGTCATTTTTACTGAATACTACCAAATGGCAACATTTTCCCATCATAACCCTACGCATGAAATGCTTGTAATTTCTTGGTTTCTGTGCCTGTTGAATTTTGGAGCCCTGCCAGGTATTTATAGAATAAATCTACGAGGTGTGTGTGTGTGTGTGTGTGTGTGTGTGTGTGTGTACAGTGTGCATGTAAAGAGAGAAATATTTTCACAATTTTCACCTTGCAATTTTCACTTCTTCTCTCTCTCTCTCTCTCACTGTCTCTCTCTCATGCACACATGCACACACGTGCATGTATACACACACACACACACACACACACACACACACACACACACACACACACACACACACATACACACTTAATTCAACTCATTCATCACTCATTCAACCCCCTCATACACACACTCATACATTTATGGACATATGGTAAGATATAACATATAATAGATACAAGATATTATTTGATATACCCAACATGGTCTAACTCCCTACTCGTCACATGGTGCCGTTC
>NW_024615748.1:0-1706 GCF_008729295.1 Plectropomus leopardus
CCATGATGATCGTCCTGCCTGATGAAGGCAAGATGCAGGAGGTGGAGAGCTCCATCAACAAGGACCACATCAGGCACTGGAGAAACTCAGTCAGTTTGAAGTAAGAGGAAAGTTTTGTAGTTTTTTATTTCCATCATCTGATGATTTAGAAAATTTTGAGTGGATTATGTATTTAATTTATGTGAAACAACAAGCAATGTCTCCATGATGAGCACAGTTTAATTTGAAGGTTCTGTCAGTAACTCTCACAAAATTCTTGTTATTGCATTTCCGTCCGTGGCCACTATGTGAACTACAGTTAGTAGTTTGTGCTCGCACTGCGTAGCCATGAGCGAGTACCTGGCCATTACTCCAAAATGGTGATTTACCCCCATCATGTTCGTAGCTGGCGGGAAAGTAAATTAAAGTTCAACTAAAGTTACTATCTGCAGTGTTTCCATATCTGATTTGGACCATTGGCTCCATGAAAAGTAGCTCGAAGTTTGCAAATTACTTTGACAGCTAAAATTTCAAAGCAACCAAGAGTTGATCAAGCCCCGAAGAGCCTCATCAGGCTCTCTTCTTCCTTAGACTTATACTGGGAAAGAGACATTTGGTGGTTTTATTATGTATTTTTTGCACATTTGAATCCTGGTCACCGATTGCTTTAGTTGTTTGGGAGATGAGTGCAACGCCACTCCGGCAGTGTTTTGTGAACTATGAAACTTAATCCCACTTTCCATCAATGTGACGGTGAGTAGATTATGACTGAATTTTCATTTTTGGGTGAACTATCCCTTGAATAATATCGTCACAGTTTTTTGACTGTGTGTTATGGTGGCTGTTGGTGGTAACGGACTCCATTTCTCAGCTAATGTTAGCTTGCGTTGCACACTGATAGCACGATAGCAGAGCTGAAGACACTTGGAAAAATGTATAATGTTCACATCCTTTGATTTTCCCAGAAAATTCACCCTGCATCCTTTATACACGAGTCAGTCCACAGGTTGTTTCTGGCAACTAAGAAAGTTGGGAAGGTCTCAGATTTTAAGTTACTAACCTGTTCACCTATCAATAATAAAAACGATTATCGTAGGAACTTACAGACAGTACCTTTCGTTGGACAAGCTGTAAGTTAACTGTATATTCTGTGTTTCTTAGCTACGTGGATCTCTTCCTGCCAAAGTTTTCCATCTCTGCTGACGCTCCTCTGGAAAACACTCTCAAAGAAATGGGCATAACCGACGCTTTTGAGAACAACGCTGATTTCTCTGGCATTTCAGAGGAAGTCAAGGTCAAAGTTTCAAAGGTAGGTAGAGACAAGCATTTCTTCTGAGGTTTGTTTTGAGAATTTAAGATCTCATTAACAACGTGAATATGTCAACGCCACACCATGAGCAGTAGTTCAGGAACAACTGCAGAAGAGAAAAACAGAGGATGCTGAAAAAGACTCGAGCTTTTTCCTCGACCGGATCTGTGTTTTAAACTATCTCAAACTCTGACTGCCTCCTTATTTCCCGCCACAGGTGTCTCAGAAAGCCATGCTGAGTGTGACTGAGAGGGGAACAGAGGCAGTGGCCGTCACAATTGCTGAGTTTATACTGACTGTGTTGCCAACAACAGTCCGAATCGACAGACCCTTCTTAGTCTTCATCCTGGAGAAGTCCACGAACAACATCGTCTTCATGGGCAAGATCAACAACCCCACAGCCATGTAGAGGTGAAAA